>NC_054742.1:68781557-69088375 GCF_018143015.1 Lytechinus variegatus
GTAGCCGCCTGAGTTTAGGGAACATGATAAGTGTATATGGGAGAGAAGGGAAAAGGGTGAGAGACAGGGGGAGCCCATGTGCACTTTGTAAAAGTACCGGCCCTAAAAAGCAACGTTCAACAAATTTTGTCTGAAGAGCAGCAAATGGGTTAATTGTTTAGAAGGTGGTGATCCCGGGGTCGGAAATATGCTCGCCCCTTTATTTTTTTGGTTTATTTGGGGTGGGGACCGTCCCCCTCAAGTTTTCAATATTGATATGACTTTTTATTCAAATTCCAAGTGAAAAGGCCGAATATAGTACAATCACTTTTATAGGCAAAAAATACATATTTTACGGTAAAAATAAGACCTTTTCGTCTCGCTCATCGCGCGCAAACGATTATACTCCTTCCACATCTCAAAACGGATTTGGAGTGGTAATGTGGTGCTCTTTTACTCATAACATAAAATCGCCGCCAATGTTTATTTTAAGTAATGTTTTATTTCTCTCCAAAATAAAAAAAAATATATTATAGTACAATCAACAAAACATTTCATTTTTATTTTTCATATAAAAATACACCATTGATAATTGTTTAAACATAATGAACATGCAACATAATTTTTCAATTAAATTCAATTCAATTCTTTTATTTCATTTTCATTGAAAACATAATACAAAGTAATATAAAGTAATACAAATCAAGTACAATTTTACAGAAGGGCAATCTTACTTTGTAAGAATTTAACTGTAATTCTGAGAGAAGTTTAATCTGTCTTCAAATTAAATTGCTTTGTCGATATCCCTCGATGTATAATCAGCAGTTGCGAATGAAACACAATGCTGAACTGGGCTAGGTACAGGTTCTAACACCGTGCCCCTCTTCTGAATCTGACAAAGCGGCGGCAGAATGATGACGTCACACTTTTGTATTCTATAGCGCTGAAATGGCGCCCTTTTACTTATTTGGAAACCGATGTGATTTTTACTATTTTATTACGATTGCCTTTCAGCGTTTCACAAAAAATGTTTCCCAGTGCCACCCCCCCCCCTCCCCAGGTATAGGTACGCCATTGTCTTCCAGTGTTGGAAGCAGAAAGGTGCCGATTTTCCCGCCAAATCATTCCCCTATTCGCGCAAATTATAGACACTGTGAGCATTAACTAATTCACGGAAAGAGTTTTGAAAGCATAATTTGTAAATTAGTGATATATTGCGGTGAATGATTGAAATATAGATTACGACGCCCTTTCATTAATAAGCCCACCATGGATGGTATACGTAAGTGATAAGTTATGAGAAGTGATGTGGGATAAAAAAAAACAAAGAGTAACTATAATCATGATAATGATCCGGGGATTTTGGAAAAATGGTTTCTTATATTCGTTTGGTTCGGTAGGATTATCCGCTCGCTCGTTGGTCACAAAACTTTCCTTAATTAACCTGATTAATGATGTTATCAAGTCGATAGACAATAGAATGGTTACAATTGGAATTTTCATTGATTTTAAAAAGGCTTTTGATACGATAGATCATACTATTTTGTTCAAGAAATTAGAACACTATGGGTTGGAAGGTATGCCCCTTCAATGGTTTATGGATTACTTATCTGATAGATTTCAGTTTGTAACTTATAATGGGGCACTCTCTGAGTACAGTCCAATAACTTGCGGCGTACCTCAGGGGTCTGTTCTTGGACCAACTCTGTTTCTTTTGTATATTAATGATTTACCAAGGTCAAGTAACTATTTCACTTTTAGACTGTTTGCTGATGATTCCAATTTGTTTCATACATTTCAAGCTGGAAAATTTGAGATAGATCTGGGAGAAGTGACCCTAGAATTAAAGAAAGTTCTGAATTGGTGTAATGTCAATAGAGTTACTATAAATTTGTCAAAGACAAATTATATGCTAATTAGAGGGAAGAGACAGGCAATTAAGGTAAGAGAGAAAATTCATCTCATGGACACAGAGGTGCATGAAGTAGATGTTACAACATTTATTGGAGTAGACATTGATAAACATTTGACATGGAAAAATCATATTGCAAAAATTAAATTATGCATACGCAAGAAGGTTGGTATTCTAATCGACTGAGACACTTCGTACCACGAAGTATTTTGATTCTGCTGTACAAAACATTCATACAGCCCCACATCACATATGGTATTGAAGTCTGGGGTGGAGCTAGAAAACGTTTTCTAGATTCTATATTATTAATTCAAAAAATGACAGTGCGTGCGATAACATTCAGTACATATATGACAAGATCAGCACCATTATTCAGGTTCTTAAGATACTTGACATTTACCAACTGTATAGATTATCTATCTGTAGTTTTATGTACGATCTAATTAATACAAATTTGCCACATTCACTGCTGCAATATTGTTCACTGATTAAACATAGATATAATACAAGGCAAAAGGAAGACGATAACCTGTATGTACCAAAGGTTAGGACAAGCTTGGAAAAGAGTGTTTATCCTATGTAGGCACAACTTCTTGGAATGAGCTACCAACCAAAATTAGAAAGAAACCATCAAGATCAAGTTTTCGTAAAGCTATTGTCGAACATCTGTTGGAAAAATGAATTTTGATACCATCTATCTTTTTCATCATCTAGATATCTTTCATATATGTGAATACTGTTAACTAATTTTGTTAAATTGTTATGTAGTCATTGCTAGCGTGTACTAGTAGACTCACGATTTTCATTCTTAAAAACATGTTTCTATCTATCTAGACTAGAAGGGGCCAGACTTGACTAGCATCCATGCTATTTTCTGGTTCCTATTATCCTTGCTTTTCTATGTATTCATAAATTATTGTCTGTAAACTTGTAAAATTTGTATTATTGCATTGGATAATAAATTCATTCATTCATTCATTCATTTTTATTTGTTAAACATTACCACCAGTGAACTTAATTCTATAAAAAAAATGCTGCTTCTGTTACAGAAATGATATCTGATTCTTTAAAAAAAGGGGGGGGGGGCTCCTTATGTTTCACAAAATTTCTGGACAGAGCAGGTTATATATACTTTGCCTGTCATTTTGTATTAACATTATAAGGAAAAAGTACATATATAACCCATCAAAAAGCTGGAAATGATTTGTCACGAACTGTCATAAAGCTCTTCGTTCGTTGTAATTACGCCAATGTGTTTTAATGTTTTTATTTACAATGTTTGCGTTAAACACCCCGCCCCCCAAAAAATGCATGTAATTTTATGGGAAAGTTCGTAGAACCGAAATTGTCAAATTTTCCCTGCTTGCGCCATGCGCTCATAAACAATCATAAAATTCATCATCCTCATTCTGTAACAATTCTGGGACCACTTCCCCTCCTATACTTTGTCAACCCTGCACCCATGAGCAAAAAAGGGCGAAAAAGTACTATCAATTTCGAATGGCCTTCCCTCTGTACTTTCCTCTGGTTGTATGTCAATGCTAATGAGCTTTTTATAGGTCAATCACATATGGTTTGAGGAATTTAGGGTATTTGGGAATGCATAGATGGACCGGGACTGTGGGTGTTTGTATGCATGGTATCATAGAGCCAATGGGTGTATGTATCCTATTGACGATATTTCACCTTCTGTGACGTCAGATTACCGCATCATTCGCCTTTCCTCAGATTCGGTGTGTCATCGACTGTATAATGATGATAATGATAATAATAATGATTCATAAAATATTGATGAAGATGATAACGATGCTTAAACGATGATAATGATAACAATGAACGATGATGACAATGACTGTATATAGAATAGAGTGATTCCATCAATGATTTATACTATACAACTTATCTACAATACATATCTAAACATGATTATCAATGAAATGAAATCATCTTTGAATCATTATCATCATGATCAGTGAAAATCCAGAAATCATTCAATTTTTGGCGATTTTAGTATCATTACAGTACACTTACATGTAACTAACAATAAACTGTATTTTAGTGACCATGTTTAGTTGTTCCCATAAGAAATGAAATTAATTTCCTTTTCTTTTTTTCCGATTCTATATATATCTTGACAAGATCCTGGCTGTTCGAATGGTTTGTTTTTTATTTATTATGCGACGTATCTTAACTCCATCACGACTTGAATAACACGATGGACCATGGCGTGTTTTTTTTATCTTGAAGATACCGACGTGTATTAAGGTTAAAAAAAGTTCGTTTGCAATGAGCAAAGAATCTCACAAGTTTCCATAAATTCTTTCAATCTTGCCTATATTTTATTGATCCTCGAGAACAGGGCGCGAAAGAAAATGTATTTTAAAAAACTATGCGAACCACCAAGATTTTTTTCGAGTGAGATTCGTCGTGGCAAACGGCACTTAACATAAGCATAATTTAAAAAATAAAGAATTACCCATCTCAGACATATATACTATTTGACAGGTTAATTAATAAACACAAAATTTGATGAATTATATATAGTTACATGAATGATTATTCTACTTTACTCTAGTACGGTAGCTAATCAGAATTACCATATTAGGTTGGGTGCAATAAAAATTAACATTGTGTTGGGATGTGTTTACGAAAATAATACTTCAGGTGTGAACTAGAGAATGCTGGGCAAACATCTGACTTGGGGAAAACATCGTGAATATTATGAAAATGAGGTGTGTGGGGGTTGGTTGGTTGACTTGTGATGACAGAGCATTCGTCATCCTGATGCGGGCTGTCATCGGGCGAGATCCGGGAGAGTCCCGGGGATGGAGAAGTCATCAGTGCCGCTGCCTTGCTCCAACTCATGCGGGCAAACAAAGACTACCTTGTCCAACCCGACTCTCGCAGCATCCAGCAAAATTTACCTCAAAGAAGAAAAATGCCTTATAATTGAGTGGAATTGAGAGAGGGAGAAAGAAAGGCAGAGAGGGGGCACCAGAGGTGAAGTGAAGAAGAAGAAGAAAAAAGAAGAAAAAGAAGGAAAAACAGAAGAAGAATATGACGATGATCATGACAGGATGATGGGGATGATAGCGATGACGATGGTGATGGTGATGATGATGATGATGACAACGACGACGATGATGATGATGACGACGACGATGATGATGATGATGTCAATGGAATATCAGAAAACGAGAGATAAACATAAAAGGGGAAAGGGGTACTGACAGACCCGAGAAGAGAGAGAGGGGAAGTATAATCAATAGGGAGGCTAAGGAGAACGATATGAGAAAAATTGTCAAGAGAGTGGTTTTTAGACTTGATAAACCTTTCATACAAAATGAAATCTCATCAATTTTTCTAAGGGTCATTTCAAATTCACCTCGATGATGTACAGGTCAATTTATTTATCAGCAGTGTTTTGGGGATGCTCGAAAATTTAACGGGATTTTCTGCCATTAAAAATATGCGATGAGTGGTGTATGTTCGATCGAAAGGAAAATTATGATTTTATTTTCTTCAAAATGATATTAGAATGTGTGCTTCGTTTACTACATCACGTTTTGTTCCAATTCGTTGTCACGCCGGTCATCAGCATTGGTAGTAGCAGGCGCGTACGCAGGATCTTTGAAAGGGGGGGGGGGGTTTCGAGCTGATTTTTTTTTTTAATCTCCCGCCCAGTCTCTAAAAGGTGATGAGCGGGAGTTGATGATTTTTTTTTTCTTTTTTTTCAGCGCTGCAAATAAGACAATAACATTTAAGTGGGGATGGGTATGTAACAGTGCGGTCATGACCCGCGAGCGAGCAGAAATGTTCTCGTTTTTTGCGTTGAAAACATAACCTTTTTGTCAATAGTTTGTTGGTATCATAGTCGATGCTACATGTCCTTCGGATCGTAGCACTCATGATATGGCCAACCGCGTAGCCAGGAATTCATTTTGGAGGGGGCGGTAAATGCACGCGAAGCGTGCCAACACTTACAGAGCGCGCGAAGCGCGCTCCCTAGGGGGTGGGTGCAGGGAGGGGGAGTTTCCCCCTCCCGCGCGAAGCGCGAAGCTTTTAGTGTTTCATAAATTAAAATGAAAAGGAGCCGTTTCTCTTGTCTCTAGTACCTCCAATTCGGTTGACTATATTGCGATTTTTTAACCTTGTTTTCAAAAGTGATTGTAAACGCACAAAAGAGGTATACAATGGAGGAAATTAAAATGATAATAACTCCGCGCGAAGCGCGGAAGCTAAAGTGATTTATCAATTTTTCTTGCCATAAAAAGGGTCCCGAGAAAAGGGTATTCTCAAAGATATATTGAAACTTTCTTTGTTTATAGTAATGAGCTGAAAAGCGGGAGAAGCTGACTTTATGGAGGTGACGGCAGAAACTGATATAAAGATTTTACCCGCTCGGAGCCGACCAGACCAGAAGTTGCGCGATCAATTGAAAAAAAAGAAGATAACTTCATACATTTACTTCGGCCTAACCTTACTCAAATTCATGCCCTAATGTATACAATTTTAACTTTAACTGGCAAGAAGCACATAGCTGAGGTGGAAAAACAGGGTTAGAGAAAAGGTGGGGGAACAATGGAGAACTTCAATAGTGTCATTTAACCGCGCGCAGCGCGGAAGCAAAATTCATATATGAATTTAAAGCAAGAAGAGTGAAGGAGTTTCTCTTTTGAGAAAAAAATAAAGAATAAATAGAAAAAACACAAAGCTACCTTTCTTCCCTTTCCTTCCTTCCCTTTTCCTTTTCTCCTCTCCTTTTTTCCCTTCTTTTTTTTTCTTTTTGGGGGGCGGCCGCCCCCCTGGCTACGCGCCTGGATATGGCCTTGATCAGAACACTAGAAACTTGAGAAATGTCATGAATAATTACGAGCGAGCCGAAATGTTTGCGTTTTTCCGTCAAAACATACAATTCTTCTCAATAGCTTGTTGGTAATGATTACATATTAGTTGATGATACATGTCCTTCTGCTCGTAAGTCTCATGATATGGCCTTGATCAAGAGACTAGAAACTTAAGAAATTTCATAAATGATTACGAGCGAGCGGAGTGAGCGAGCCGAAATTTTCGCGTTTTCCCGTCAAAACATACATTTCTTGTCAATAGTTTGTTAGTAAATCAAGTATTAGTCGATGCTACATGTCCTTCTATTCGTAACACTCATAACACGGCTTGAACTGGAGACTAGATACTTATATAATTTCATAAATTACTACGAGCGAGCGGAGCGAGCTAAACGACATTTTAGCGTTTTCCGTCATTTTGGTTTTCATATTGGGTAAAACATATTTTGTAAGAAAACGTATGTCTTTGTCTTGGTTCACTTGTATTCATAAGTATACATCATGATAATCATGTATGGCCTTGTTAATGGCGATACCGTGATCATGTCGGCGACATAAAAATAAAAGATATAATAAAATGGAGCGAGCGAAGCGAGCGGAAATTTTTTCTGTGTTTTTCGTCGGAAACATGAGATTCTGTTCATTATTGCTGTCATATACATTATTGGGTAGGGGAACTGTCCGTAACCAGACCAAGGAGTTATCAGGCGCTTGCCCGATAGCTCCTTGACCAGACCGACCTCTGGGAGACAAGCAAAAAAAAAAAAAAAAAAAAAAAAAAAGGAAACGAAACGAAAGGGGGGGGGGGTTTGAACCCCCGAAACCCCCCCCTTGCGTACGCGCCTGGGTAGTAGAGTCGGGTTGCCCAGCAGGCACAAGCTTTAATATTCTTCCTGACTTCTCAGATCGAACATAATTGCGGTGCAAGCTGGGAAACGTCTTCCGTTTAACTCCTATTTCAATTTACTTACCGTACTTAATACTACTAATAATAGTTAGTTTATAGCGCTTATAGCGGCTCAAAGCGCTTTACAACATGAATAACTATTAGCCCGATCATTGGAATCGTTTCAATCCTTCGCGAAAAATGCACAATTTCCACTCCCTGGGGAGCATTTCTTGCATTAATCACAACCTGATAATGGCGCTGGCAAATTTGAACATACAATATCTTTCGCCTCCTACCGAATACCCATTTAGCACCTGATGGGTCAAGAGTGGCAATCGTGTGGATTAACGCCTTACCAACTAAGACGCTAGACCGCGATGGGATTCGAACACACGACCCTCTGTTTACAAGGCGAGAGCCAGAACCACTAAACCATGGCTCTTCCACTTAACAGCTATTTCGGTGTGAAAGAATCTTATTTCATAATTTCATAACTTCAGAATAATAAAAAAAAAAAATTTCTTTTTGGATTAACAAATTTTGGAATAATGTACATTCAAAATAATGCCACAATTTTATCGGATTAACGAGCCTTGTGTCATTTCCAGACCAACGAACATGATCAAAATTATAATGAACCTTCGGAATCACAAGTAACGAGTGAAACGTGAACAGACAATGATATCCTTTTGTCACTTTAAACTATAATTATCAAGATCATCATAAACAACAAGGGAGAAAAAAAACCCCCACATCATTTAAAAAACTGAGATGAGAAAGGCCCCTATGGATGAAGGGTGCAGGGTGGGGGGGGGGTTGAAGAGGTTGACAAGGTATGGCAAACCTAAGGGGAAAAATACTAAATAGTTGACTCCTACAGAACTTGTGAAATTGTGTCAAAATATTTTCCCCTTTGGCTTGCCATAGAAAGGGATGACAGGAAGAAGATGAAGAGGGATAACAAGATGAGTGTGGCCTCTACATTGATTAAAAATAAAACAATAGGTAAGATTCGAAACAATGATCATAAATTTAAACTTTACGTTATATAAGTTAAACTTATCTTGGTTTTAGTCTCAATGTAAAATGGTTTTGCGCTCCTTTCACATGTCAAGGTATCCCGACTGAAAATGCATGTGTTATACACAGTGTGTACAGTGTTCACATGCAGAGTGGACTATGATTTGCAAAATGTGATGCGATTACTCGTTGTGAAGATGATTTCACACTGTGGTCATCTTGATCTCCAGTGTGAACGTTCACAGTGTGTTTGAGTTAATAATAATAATAACCCGCTTTTATATAGCGCTTAATACATCGAAACGATGTGTCTAAGCGCTTTACAGAATATATTATTACCCCGGTCATCGGATTCAATCAGTCATTCCCGCGCACAATGTGTGCACATCCTGCACTCCCTGGGGAGTATTCCAGTCAGTCGCCGATGAGGCGCACACAGTACTGGACAAGCTACAATGACTTTCACATCCTACCGGGTAGGGTAGGATATTGTGTCCCCCCTACTTATTTGGTATGGGGGACGTGTTCCCCCTGTCCCCCTGGGATTTCCGCCCATGCATGACACTGTGTGACGCAGTCATGACTGTGTAGGACGTCGTATTATTTCCTCCATACAGGGGATATGCTCATGGTGAGGGGGGAGGGGGCATTTTGATCTTCAATACTGTATCAAAATGACAGGTGGGATAATAGTTGTATCTTAAGTTGGTTAATCTCTTTTAAAAATATTGTGACTAAATGTAAATTGAGATGCCATTTTTAAACGACCATTTTCCTTTCATAATAATTATGTCGGCGACGGGGTCCGCGAATGGATGACTCTTTAGTAATAAGGTTATTGAAGTGCATGTCATTTTTATAATTGAACAGCCCTCCCAAAGATAATTAACATTAGATTTTGATAGATCCCTATCTTTTCATTAGATTACCATATAGTGATAGGGGGCTTGACGGCCCCTGCCCCCCCCCCCCAAAAAAAAAAAAAATGACGACCAATAAAAGCAAAGAGAAAAGGAAAGAGAGAGGGATAAAATATATTTTTTTCTAAATAGTGTGTAAAAATCTATCCTCAAATTGGATTTTCAAAAGTTTGTTAGCTCGCAACTGTTTATAATTAATTTGCCCGATACGCCATTATCTAGCCCCCTAAAAATGTATGGCTCTTTACTCCACAGCATATCTACATTTAGGACATAATCCTCTCCTTTGTGAAGGGGAAAACTTACAAAGAAAAAAAACGTAATAATTACTGATTCACGCTATGTAATCACTCAATGTAAACAAAATCCCCCACCCCCCTTATCATACACAGGTATACGTTTTTACCGTCGATAGTTTGCGCTTTAAGTCGTAGCTGGCGCTAATGTAGTTCGTAATAAGATTCAGATTTACCATCAAAAAGTTTAATACGAACCATTTCAACGCTTTTTAGAATCTTCATGAACAGCGAGGATATACATTAATATTTAATATCCAATTCGACCAAAATAGAGCAAGAATCGTCGTCCGATCATTTTTTTTTATGTGCTTATTGACTTGAAAATGGGGCATTTAAGGACTGATTGTAAGCATGAACAGGGTACTCTCCCCGTCCCACCAAATTTCCCAAATAATTTGATGATGTCGACCTGACAGGGGTACACATTGAACAATCTTCTATAATAATCAACATGGCGCATCTCAGTAAACAAATATTGCGAGCGCGAAGCGCGAGTCGAAATTCACACTGACATGGAAAGGGGAATTTTCACATTCTAAATGAACCAACATTTTGAAAGGTTGGGTGAGTGACAACTTTATTCAAATTTAGTATCTAACCTTGCATAAAGATGAATCCAACATTGTAAGTGTTGGTTTGATGAGCCATTAAAGTGGTAAATCCAACATTTAGAAAAGGTTATCACTCCTCCGGTGTTGATTTAACATTGTTTAGAGTGTAAGTAATTTTGTATTGATGAGTGTAATCCGTAACTCACGCTGTAAAAAATGAAGTGCTGATTTAGCACTTACAGTGCTTGTATAGTGACTGCACTACGAGTGCTGATTTTTCTAGTTTAAATTTGAACTAGGAAATCAGTACTCGTTGTGCAGTCTCTATACAAGCACTATAAGTGCTAAATTAGAACTTCATTTTGAGTGCAAAAACGCGAAGCACGAGTTAAAATAAAACTGGACATTTTATAGCCCCCATAATGCAAAGTATAGGTCTAATCTTGTATAATGGCAGGTAGTCGTGGATGTCTTTTTCGTTCAATCACCTGAAATGTTGCTGTTTACAAATTCTGCCCCCCCCCCCTCTATTTCGTTAGTTCTACCTTTTAGTATTCTTCTTCGCCTTTTCTTTACCCCTTCTTCTTCTTCTCAGTCTTTTCTCCCCCTTTTACTCACCATTTTGCGTCGCAATGGGCGTGTGGGGTGGGGAGTGTAAAAATAAAAAAGCAGTAAACTTTAAAAAGTTATTTTGGTCACAACCCTCTGCAGGACATGCAAGCCGCTACAAAACCAAAGTTTCATGGGACACACATAGGAATGTAATGCAGTTCTATATTACTAGAGTTCTGTGGTTATCTATCAAACAAAATTTGCTCATCTTTTTAACGTGTGCATACCGAAAAAACATTGAATTTGATTATCTATTTTCTTAAGAGAAGTGTAATTTCATAAAGATTTCATTGAATTTGGATGTGTTTTGTCACGTATCCAAATTAGGTACCAGTCTAATTGAAATGGTGCTCAATTTGTGTGAGAAGATTAACAGCCCATAAAACTTTGATAGGTGTGGTTTCGATAATGTGGTGTATAATTGCCAAATGGTTTGTTTCATGATCGAGTGGTGATTATGAATATGATAGTAATGGTGATTAATGCCAATGAATGAATGAATAAATGAATGAATAAATAAATAATAATGATGATGATGATGGTGGTGATATGATGGTGATGATGATGGTGATGATGATGATGAATTCAGTGGCGGACCGTGACCAGGAGGAGACAAAGCATTGGAGGGGCATGCACAGCATTGTTCTCAAACAATACAGTGCCCCTCTAATCATTGTCTCGTCCGGATCACGGTCCGCCACTGATGATGATGATGATGATGATAATGGTGGTAATGATGATGATGGTGATGGTGTTGGTGGTGATGATGATGATGAAAGCTATATGCGGCAAGATGAAAGGAAGACATTGTTTTTCAACAAAGGAGTTACAGGCTGTTTATATCTCTGTCAGTCTCTTTTCTTCTTCTTTTCTTCTTTCTCTTTGTTCCCCCTTTTCTACCCCGTTTCACTATCATAGGGGCGCGGCCCGGGCTACCCAGTAGCGATAACCCCTGCATTAAGATAACCATTAAGGATCGAGTGACGTAGGATTCGAACCGACCACGGACCTATATCATATTAGGGGCACATCCAACGCGACCCGTGCGCCCCCGCCCCCTAGAAAGCCATTAAAAATGCTTGCAAGGGGAAGACGTGCATAATGCAAGTGCCAATTTTTTTAAAGGAAATTACTTAACTCATCGACCCGCCCCTGATATGGGGTAAAAGGCTTAAGTTATAAGCCTAATGATGAGGTTGCATAGCGGGATTTTCAAAGTAATTTGCCAGTTGTGGAGTTTGTAGTTTCTTCTACCCCCTCCCTTTATAGGCCCACAAGGGCCGGCTGCAACGGTTTTGAAAGGTATATAGGGTGACTATGCAAAAAAAAAAAACAAACAAACAATCAGATTGTAAGTTGTACGTTTTTGTACAAGTTTTTTGGTTTGTTTAATGGAGACTGAAGCCCCCTCCCCCGGCCCCTGAATGATGAGAAAATGTCTAATCTAATAACATTTTTCAGAAAGAGAGGGTTTGTGCAATTCATTTGAGATAACAGTTGTTAAATCCCGCGTATTGTGTCCCGGAAGCATATTATCTTGCCATCACTTATTATTTGACTCAATTCAATCATGATTCACCCCCATCGAATTATTTGAGCTAGCAGAGATCAGCGATGGGACCCCTGCTAGCTTATCTCTTCCCCCTTTTGATTATTCCTGTCGGTTTGTCACGAGAGAGAGCCCCGCCTACGGAACACTAAGTTTCGATTCATGACTACGTGAATAGCGGTTTTTGTGGCACTCTCGCTGCGGCAGCTCCCGGGGAAACTAGACGCTCGTGAAGGGTATCCTAAAAACTCATTCATTTTCCTCGTACGCGCGGTGCCGGAGTTTTGTTCTTTCAACGTTACGAATATGGGTAGCACGTACGGCGATCGCGTACGCGCACGTACAGCTGCGATTTGGTCACACAGACAGAGCAAAATGGCGGAGATAAAACAAACAAGAAAATCAAGTATCTTCCATAAGGGTATAAACAGAACGAAAGAAAAGGTAAGACACTCTCATGCTGTGTTAGTCAGCATTCGATATCTCTAATTTGATTTTTAAAATGTGTATGATTTCGTCGTGTAGCACTAAAACTCGAGCCCGCAAATTAGGTCAGTGCAGTCTGCAGAATGAATGGTGGAGACTGCGAATGCGATATCAATGTTGTTATTGACAAGTTGAGTTTACCTGGCTGAGCTGCAGCTGAAATGTGTTTGGAAATATTGAGCTTAGTCTGTCTCAATCTTGTTTGATTTCAATGTCATCTGATCTGAGTGGGTCTTTGAATGCTAATTTATTGTATTACCGGGATGTGTGGACTTTCATACATTGCATTGTAATTTGTAGGCTAGGCCTAGTTTATCTTGTCATGGACAAGATAGACAGCTGGCAGCCGTCTGTTTCGAGGAGTTTTTTAACATTTTTTTTTATTTCTCCTTGTACACAGACGGCTCGCTATCGTGCAGCCACCATTAGGGGACTTGCAATTCAAAATCCCCCCGTCGGGGCTTTTCAATTTTTGTCTTTAATGAATTAAAATTGCGAAAATTATAGTGACCAGAGTGCAAATTTATATTCCCTCTTGGCATCAATTGCCAAAAAAGCGAGAAAAATGAAGTTAAAAGGAACAAAAACAGTGACTTACCTCGGCTGTACAGCTGTCGCGCAAATTCACTTCCCCGTTTTATCCGATCTTAAGTACATAAACATATGGCCATTGAGTCCCCTGTACAGATCGCGCTAGTACTTCGGTCTCTGTATTTGGTGAGTGAAGCCAACGAAGTTCAGCTGAACAACCAACAAAACAGAGACCGAAGCTTTTGGTCTAGGGACGAGACTGACCGAGTGTGAGTGACTGTCATGACTGATTGTGAAACTTTATAAAGGGGGGGGGGTTGGCTGAAATCATTTCAAGGTCTAAATTATTTATCGAAATATGATCGGGAATGGCTGATTTTCGACTTCTATCTTGACGTGAATGTTCGAATCCTACAAAATGTAGGTCAGACAATGCTTCACTTGTTAGACAGCTGTTTCGACCGTCTGTTTCGAGTTTTTTTAACATTTTATTTTTTTTGTTATTTCTCCTTGTACACAGACGGCTGGCTATCGTGCAGTCACCATTATAGGGGGATAACAATGCAAAATCCATCCAACGGGGATCATTGATTTTTGTCTTTATTTCATGAAAATATATAAAAGAACTGTACCAAAATAAAGATTATTAGGCCTACTCAGTTTTGGCCTGAAATGCACCAAAACGGGGAAAAACAGTGACTTCCTTCAGCTGTCGGGCAACTTCACTTTCCTGTTTTATGATTTTATCCAAACTTAATACATAAACATATGTCCATTGAGTCCCTGTACAGATCGAGCTAGAACTTCGGTCTGTATATTTGGTGAGTGGAGCCAACAGAGTTCAGCGGAACAGCCAACATAAGAGAGACCAAAGCTTTTGGTCTACACTTGGCTTTGCTGTAATTTTATAATATGGAATCATGCGAACAAAGTCATGGAGTGAACAAATTGCTGCAGGTGCATCGATATCCCCAAATCCCCCAAATTATCGATTAAATTGTATTCAACCGTAAAATAATGCTAATAAAGTGAAAGGTGAGGATGTATTCATGTTAAATGTGTTTGTCAAAATATTGTATGTACCCGCATAGATCCGATTAGAGCGGATTCTACTGCGTTGTTGGTACAGTGGCAGATTGAAATTTTGACCAGCGCGAGTGATGTTGTATTGCTACTTGAATGGGTAAACGGCATTGTCAATTTTCTGTGCACACAAAGTCTATGGGGAAACAGAATTTCCGTTTTCTGACATGCTGAAATGGAATTTAAGATTTTCTGAAATGGAAAAAGCAATTTTATTAAACGGAAAATCACTGTCCCTACACCTAGATGTTCATATAATCATCTCATCATGTCTACGTCCCATGGGAGAGATGATCAGATGACAAGATCTAATAGATACGAGATCTTGCCATCTGATCATCTCTCCTACAGGATGTAGACGTGACGAGATATAAAATCTTGCAAGCTGGTCATTTCTCACTTACTGTAGGATGTAGACATGACAAGATCCACGATATTGTAATCTGATCATCTCTCCCACTGGATGTAGACATGACCAGATCTGAGATCTTGCCATCTGATCATCTCTTCTATAAGATGTAGACATGACGAGATCCAAGATCTTGTCATCTGATCATCTCCCCCATGGGGTGTAGATATGATAAGATCCAAGATATGACGAGATGATTATATGAGCATATATGAGCATTTCCATAAAATATGCATCTTGCGCAGTTCTCATCGTGCACATATACCACAAGTTGATGTCTACATTGACTTGTACTCTCTTTGTGATGTTATCCACAAGAAGAAGTCTACTGACATCCTCAGTGATATTTCAGTACAGTTTACTCAAGCATCGAACAAATGTCAGTGGGTATTTTTTTTTTTTTTGCACTTTGAACCATTAGGCAAACGGATCAAATCAAGATCTTTCTCTTTTGGGGTCACTGCACGATATGGCTTTGCTGTTGAAAATCTCTAGATCATTGGCAACTGTGTAGAGCTCTGGCAGCCCTGCATGCATGTGGGATCAGACTAAAAGGTGTTACATGTACATTGGTTCCATGACATTTGCTCTGGCGACAACTGCTCCAAGTGCTGTGAATTCCACACATTAATGGAATCGCCAGCTTCAACCCTGGATTTAACACTATACCCTAACCTAAACCTATAAAACCCTATTGCAATGGTCGCCAACGCTATGTCTTAGACGAAATAAAGCCAGGAGCAATTGTCGCAGGAGCAAATGTCGTGTCACCGTTACATCGTCTGGTTCTTCCCACACAGTCACATGGGTACCCAGGAGGAGCGAAGTCATTGTGGTTTGCACTTTGCAAGGCTTTGCAGTTTGCAAGTACCTCATACAGTGACTGGCTGTAACTCCAGCAAAGGGAGTGGGGCATTGCATACATTGTGCAAAGGTGAGACCCATTACATCCATTGACCAGAGTATACATGTACATGTAGATAGACAGATCAATGTTTTTTATTAAGTAAAAATTAAACAAATACATACAGATGATACAGACATAGTACATGTAGTTTAAAACTAAATTGAGTCATGCAGGAAAAAAATAGTAAATTATTAAACAGCTTATTATATATTTTGGAATTTTAAAAAGACACATGCCTATCTGGAGTTGCATACTTCCCTGTGATATTAATAATGTGGAGTAAAGCACTTACCGAAAACAGACATTTGGTCATATGTGCCTTCTTAAAGGACAAGTCCACCCCCCAAAAAAAGAAAAATCCAACAAGCAAAATAATGTAAATTTCACCAAATTCGGATGTAAAGTAAGAAAGTTATGACATTTTAAAGTTTTGCTTCATTTCACAAAACAGTTATGCACATCTCTGTCGGTATGCAAATGAGGAGACTGATGACGTCATCCACTCACTATTTCTTTTGTATTTTAATTGGAATTGAATTGAATGTATTTATTGTCCTTTGTAGGAAATTCATTTCACATCGGGTTTACAAAAATGACAAATACATATGCACATAGACAGAATGAAATAGACTTACAATACCGTGGGATTACATACACAAAACAAAATACCGTATACGTTATTTCAAATATAATAGAAAAAGTACAATTGCAGATATATAAATTGATTAATTATTCAAATATTAATTGGTTTGTAATTCCATATCCAGCCCGAATACGGGGGGGGGGGGAGTATTGCGAGACGGTAAATTAAAAGTGAGTATTAAAAGGGGGTGGGGTTCACAGTAAGCTAAGTGCAATTCCCCATTCTATCTGACAACTGTACTATCAAACACATGTTGAGAATTTGGGACAAAAGACTGCCTAAAACGTACTCTGTTAGTACGGGAGACACAGAGGCGAACACCGGACCTATTGAAGTTGTAATAGCAATGTAGAGGGTGAGATGGATCTTTTATGAAATATTCTAATTTTCTCATTGTCAAGTGAAACGGTGATTAATTCCTCCCTATACATGTGGAATCAGCATCGTTTAATACTACATGTATATGGTTCAGTCAAGTCGGTAATTATGGTCAAATCTGTAAAAAAAGAGGAAATATTGTATAATTCAAACAATAAAAAACAAAAAAAAAATAGTGAGAGATGGACATCATCGACTGACTCATTTGCATGTCAGTGAGTTTTGCATATCACCGTTTTGTGAAAAATAAGCGAAACTTTAAAATGCCATAACTTTCTTATTTTACATCTGATCTTGATGAAATTTTCGGTGTTATGCTAGTTTTATTTTTCTCTATTTATTCAAATCAGCAATTTTCTGAGGTGGACTTGACCTTCAAGTATTGATACACATGTGAAGAGTAAATGGGGCAGTCATCTGGCTCATGATGAAAGGCAGAAAGAAAATAGAGTAGACCCTCTTAAAATTTATTTACAACTTGCACTATTGCTGGTTATGGACAGATGAAATAAAAACTGAATTCATGCCTGCTGATATATTTTTGAACTCCTGAAGACAAATGAGCTATGCAAACTACTTTAAGCCATGGTTGTTGAGCAATGTCCTGACTTCTTAGGATATCTCTATTAACGTGAAAAGTTCCTGTGGAAGACCTGCAAAGTGGTTTGATCTGTCTGTCTTTAGATTTAATTTTTAAATACAGATTACACTTAAAGGTGTCAAGAGACCCTGTGAAGAAGCAAGAAAAATACATGTAGGCCTACATATGTAATTGCATGTTTGTGGATCTGCCAATTAAGTATAATATTCCTTTGCCTTGTTCAGCAAAAGTCTGATTGAATATGAGGCAAGTAGAACATTTTCCACTTTTTTTATATCAGAGGAAAAAGGGAAATCACAATAATATAGAAATGAATTCATCAAATTTATTGAATACCAGTATCATACAGTACTTGTGCAAATTTCAAACGATTTATCATGGAAATGATGTTTTGATTTGATCTTTGATACTTGATTGTGCATTGTGTGCATGTGTACATGCTCCGTTTATGAATTATTAGATTTCTACCATGCACTACACATACATCTAAGTCATGTACATGAATCCTTCCAACTTTTGTAGGATGGCAAAGATGAATACATACATGTACATGTATATGTATGTGTACAGTATGTACATGTACATGTTATAAGTTTATTGACCTTTGTTTGGCACTTTCAAGGGGAAGTCTGTGGCAAGTACTTGTATGTTTAGGATGTAGGGAGGAAATTTATGTAAGTTTTTAGTGTGATCACATCAGAGAACAAAAAATTATGATTTCTTGAAAGGTTTTCTTCTACATGTGCATGTACACAATTACTCGATAGGACATGCATGTACACCAAACAAAAAGTTAATATGAATGAAAAATGGGAAAATCCCTCACAAGTTCAAATTTGAAAATAAATGAATGTCATACATGTATACATGTAGGCATACATCCTGGACAGGTCTGGTTAGCCTACTTGTACAAATGAGGGAAACCATCACTATTTTTTTTATTACATTGAATTGTACAATTTTTTTATTGTTGTGCATACATGTACTTGCCCAGTTTGAAATCACCACAAAAACAACGCCAAAATGATTTGTTATAAAAATAAGATTTTATTTTTTAAGGTGTTTTAATTTATTTTTTTAACAAAAAAGATTTCATCATTCACTGTACATGTTTGGATACTCTAATCAGGTATTGGCTATTATGCCTTCGATATTATTGCATGTAAATAGTTCTATTTGATAGCCTGGAAATGAACTTTGCATTGTCTTTGTAACAGAGTACTGGCAAACTCAATACCCTTGAAAGGTGTCTACCCACACACTTGGCATCCATGATTCCTAATGCAGTAGTAGGAGCTAGCTGAAATACTGCAATTCTCTTTGTTTTCGAGTTTATCAATGACATTCTTTTCATGCATGGCGGAGTACGATAGTTGTTTGTAGGGAAAAAGTAAATTTACACATTTTAACTGGCACAGTCACTGTTTGAGCAAATATTTCTTTCCAGTATCTACAAAAAATTGAAATACAAACAAAATATAGAGAAGGTGAAGAGAAGAATTTAAAGCGAAACTTTTGAGATTTTCTTTCATTCAATATCGTGGTTGGGATTCTACCTTTAAATTGAAAGCCCGGTTCTTGTGTATTAAATGGCTTAATACTGCTCAATCACTGTTCAAAGGGCTTTTAACTTTCACCATGATTTTATTGTTCTTTACCTTCTATTTTTTACCACTTGATAAGTCTACACTAACATTTGCATCTCTAGACTTGCATGCACCCTTTTTTTTTGGGGGGGGGGGTGTTGAAGAATAAAAATGTATGAACTGTGGACTGTAGAGCATGTCTAAATCCATTGTATCCTGTATTTGGATACAGTTACATACATGTACATGTGCATGTAAACATTGGTATAATGTCACAAGTTTTTGTACATTCAATCTTTTTAAGAAGTGAAAGTATCAAACAGTAATTTCATTTACACTAAACCACAAGTACGAAGGTATTTCTGTTGACTACTGATGTTTACTTTTAGTTTAAGTTCTCCAAAAGCACTACTTGAAATCATACTTGATACATGCATTTCCTTTTTCATTTTCATTTGTACATCGCTTCTCAGGTTTGGATTGAATGTACTTGTACACAATATTAGGTGACCACCAAAGTTATGGAATCCTTTCTCAATTTAATCAATGTGAATTGATATTCTAAATACATTTAAAACTACTTTTCAATCTTATTTGTGCTTGAAACTGTGCTAATGCTATTTTGTTTTTACTACATGTACTTCTTTGATAATTCTTATGGGGTGTTGCAAGAAACTTGCGATCAATTGCAAGTCAATTTTCGGTCCCACAATCAATCATATGTCTTGCAGTTAATTGCGAATTAGTGATTGATTGCTAATTTGCTCCTTGAAACAAGAAGTTCAATCTGATTGCTACAGCTAACGTTGATCTATCAGTTGTAAAATTGCAAGAGAATATTTGCAATTGAACGCAAATAATTTCTTGCAACACGCCCTTAGTCTTGTGAATTCACACAACATTGCACAGGGCTGCTTGATCTTGAATGTGGTGCGGCCACCCATAAAATGATTTATATTTTCTTTGGAAAAAAATAAAGACAAATGATGATCAAAAGAAAGAAAAATACCTGTGTTTATTAAAAAAGCTTGTAGTTTTTAGAGCACAAATGTAGTTTGTTCAATCAGATTTTCGTACATGTATGCAGTGTGACCAGAGTCAAAGAAAGTGAGCTAGTATTTGTGATGGTAGTAGGCTAGAGTGACATTTGGGGAAAGAAGGGATTAAAGGGGATTTTATAACTTCAATGGCAAGTTTTGCAGAAAAATGAAAAATATGAAAAAAACCTCCACATCAAATAAGTCAATCAGACAAACAGATGGTACGAGAATTTCAAATTCACCATCATAATTGTCTTATAATTATTATCATTATCATCATCACCATCTGCTTCAACGCTACCATCGCTACCATTATCACTACCATTATCATCTTCATCATCATAATCATCATCATAACACCACCACCACTTTGATCATTATCACCAGCATCAACACCATGATCATCATCATAATCATTATCATCATCATCTTCATCATTGTTAACATCAGTGTCATTGCCACCATCACCAACATGAGCATCATCATCATCAATATCATCATCATCACCATCATCATCATCATGCATCACCATCATCATCATTATCAGAACACCACCATCACTTTGATCATCATCACCAGCATCAACGCCATGATCATCATCATAATCATTCTCATTTTCATATCACCATCATCATCACCATCATCATTATTATCAGGCCTCTACAAATTTGTTTTTCATCACTTGCCCTGTCGGGCAAATGATAAAAATATTTGTTTGCCCGATAAAAAAAATGCTTGCCCAATTTGTTTTATAATTTTCTTTCATAATTTGTTTATGACGGTACTATCATTTATGAAGGTCATATAAAATAAAAGCAATTGAGAATCATGTACAGTAAAGAACACACACAAGTTTATTTTCAGCAAAGTACATTAGGCCTTCAAAAAAAATTACATTTATTTTGAAGAAAAAACAACTTTTGCTATAGTATATCTAAATGGGCGTTCAAGGTTTAAAAAAAGAAAAAAAAAACCTTCCCCAAAAGTTGCTAAAATTTCATATTTTGCATCTTTAAATCCATGAATGGTCATCTCTTTGCCTAATTTTCTTGGAATTGTTTTGATGTACATGTAGTTGGAAACTATTAAGAAAATGAAGAATATTCTGCTCTTTCTTGACTCTGGAAAAGATGTTTTATGATGTAAAGACATAAAAAATGTACCTCTGTCGAAACTTTCAAAAATCTTCTAAAAACTTTGCTATTTAACTCTTAGCTCTTTATGCGCCTTGAGCACTCTACAGAGTGGATTTGGCGCTTTACAAGTCTCATTATTATTATTATTATATAAAAAAAGAGCCTTCACTAAAAGTGGAGTGGCTAAAATTTCACATTTTGCATCTTTAAATCAATTTATTTTCCATATTTCCTTGAAATTATTTTGATTTAGTTGGAAACTATCAAGAAAATATGAAGAAAATTCACCTCTCTTGTCTTTTCATCATCGTATTATGATGTTACACTCGGTCAATATTTTTTTATATTGTGGTCCCACATGTAGACTTTCAAGATGTTGCAACATTAACACTGGTCAACACCATGAAAGTCTACATGTGGGACAACAATAGAAAAACATTTACCAAGTGTAACTTCATCAAAATCAGAGTCAAGAAAGAGCTGAATATTCTTCATTTTTTTCGGCTGTTTCCAACAAGTTCAAAACAATCTCAAAGTAATATGGAATATAGATGGCCATTTCATGTATTTAAAGATTAAAAGTGTGAAATTTATCCACTTTTGCCTTTTTTTTTTTTGGAGGGGGTTTGCATCTGCAAATTGCGCAAGATAGTAGCGCATGCGCACATAGAACGTAAGATGAGATGGCACGGTTCTTCGAATGAGGTACCTGGTGATAAATAATCTGTATTTGGCGCTGATTTTACATCAGTTTCCACTGTTTTTTGACTGGTTTGACAAAATGAGAGATAGTTGGGATTATCACTGACATTTTATTATTTTATTTTCAAAACAACCACTTGCCCGATCAGACAATTGACTTTGAGAAATGCTTGCTCGCCCGTCATTTTCACTTGCTCCGGGCAAGCGGGTTTGTCGCGCCCTGTTATCGTCATCATTTATTACCACCACCACCACCATCATCGTTATCTTCATCATTATCAACATCATCATCA
This sequence comes from Lytechinus variegatus, assembly GCF_018143015.1. Taxonomy (NCBI): domain Eukaryota; kingdom Metazoa; phylum Echinodermata; class Echinoidea; order Temnopleuroida; family Toxopneustidae; genus Lytechinus; species Lytechinus variegatus. The sequence continues at coordinate 68,803,931 of NC_054742.1, forward strand.
TAATTATCATTTTTCATTCATCACCAACATCATCATCATTGCTACAATCGTCACCATCATCATCATTAATACCTTTCACTGTCATCATAATATTATCGTTATCATTACCATCAACACATTGATGATTGTACAACTTCCAACTCCACCCCCACCACTAACACCTCTTTCATATCACCACCATCATCATTCGAGAAAATATTGTATTTGTTTTATACATCAGTTATTCAGAGTATCATCACCCATGACTGTGTTGCCTGGTATCACAGTGCCAGACAGAAGGATAAGGATAAATTGTATAGAGTTGTGAAACGGGCTAGTAGGATTACGAAGTGCGTTGTAGATTTGGATAGGATATGTCAAGGAAAGGTACATTGTAGTTGACAAAGCCCAAGCAATAGTCAGTGATCACTCCCATCCATTAAATAAGAAATACAAACTACTTCGTAGTGGAAGAAGGTGGGAATCAGTCAAGGCAAGAACGAGCCGTTACGGAAATTCTTTTATTCCTTTCTCAATTCGTCTTCTCAACCATCAAATAGAAAACAACTAAACAAGTCACCTTATTGCAGAATTACACTTACCCTTCAATATTGCCATCTATGTCTCCTCTTTAATACAATACAAAACTGCCACAAATGTAAAGAGTAATGATAGTAGTAGTAATATTAATAATAGTAATGATAATAATGATAATAATAACTGCAACTATAATGATTACAATAATAGTATCGACATCATGGTCAATGTAGAGTTGTGGATTTTTTATATGTGAATTATGCTTCAAGTAATAAATAAATACATAAAATAAAATGACCTGATACTTTTACTCATTTCACAGTTTGGAATGATGGTAATGATAATTACACCGAATATGCCTTCTTGTTGTTCTTATTTCAGCAATGATCTCGTTATACTCTTTTAATCGTCTTATGTATAAGAACGAATGTATTACGTGCATGCCAGTATTTTGTATTAATTTTTCACACTGCACTTTTTGTCCTAAATTGGTGGGGCTAAGGGGGGGGGGGGTCTTAGCCCCACCAATTTCCCGGGGTTAAGCTTAGCCCACTTCGTTTTCACACTACGTTTTAGCAAAGTGGGCTAGCACGGTAAATAGTACGGTACTATCTGGCCCTGCAAAAAAAGCAGGGTTAGCCGGCTTATTGTGGTGCTAAGATATGCAGTGTGAAAACGAAACAGGGCTAAGGAAAGTGGGGCTAAGCATTAACCAATCACAGAAGTCGAATTGCACGTTAATCACACTCTGTATGGTAAAATCATCAGTATTCATGAGCTGAGGGATAGTCCGGGGTTAAGGCATTAACCACGGTTGAGCAGATAGTATTGGGTTAAGAAAGACAGTAGGTGGTTTCAGACCGCCCCGAAGTTCGCCAGTTCCAGGTATTCTCTGATCGGGAAATTTACCGCGATCAGAAAATACCAGGTATTTTGGTAATGTGAAAGCAAACTACGCGTAATCTCCCCGAAAGAAAATACCCGCTAAATAGTAGGTACTTGGCGAAATTACGAGAACTTTCGCGGGGATTTTTCCAAGGTCGCAGGTATTTTGGCGATGTGAAAGCAAATTACGGGAACTTTTAGCCCAGCGTGTCGTTGGGCGCGGGAGCTGTGGGTGGCTGCTGGGCTAGTGATTTTGAATCTCGCGCCTTGCCTGCTTATCAGACCATACTGCGCATGCTCGTAACTTCAGGAACTTATCCCGAAGGGTATGTTTCAGGGCGGTGTGAATGCAGGAATAATTAACAGGTATTTTTCAGCCTAAATAAGTTCTCGTAATTTAACGGGGATTCTTGTGATCGAGGCGGTTTGAAACCACCTAGTGTGAATTGAAAAAAGATAGTATGGGGTTAAGAAAGACAGTGTGAATCAAAAAAAAGAAAGTATGGGGTTAAGGATAGTACATGTATGGGGTTAAGGAAATGCAGTGTGAAAAGCATATACATATATGAGGATTTGAAAACACAGGCTCATGCAAAATTGAATGGTTAATTAATCTTCATGTAGGCCTACGATACATGTACACATGTATGTTGACTATGAATTAAGTTCTTCATGAATCAGTGTTGTTTACAATCTTTCAAATGATCAAAAACTTCCTGTGAGTAATTTCAGAAATGACAGATGAATCAAAACTAAAAAAGTACAAACAATTTGGCATTAACACAGGATGTGTTCTGTGCTATCTCCATAGCAATCTTTGTGTTTAATTCTTTTGATAAAGATCTGAGAATCATAATATGCCATGATTTGGTCTATTATACGCTTGTGTGCACATTGTTGGACTGTGTGTACCCTGATAGTGATATCATATATCACGTTTTGAAACAATTTAAGAATAGATTATAATTCCACCCTTAAAAAAAATCACCCTGAATGAGTATTTCATGCTGAAAAATGACATCACATGAAAGTATTGACACACAAAAAACAATGCAATGGTTTGCACTTTAATAACCTTTTCTGTCTTCATTTTCAATTTAAATGCATGGGTAACAGTACGATACATATGCACAATGTACATGTTCTTGCAGAGGAAAGATGGTTGAGTATGTTCCTGCCTATAAGCATTGATGTTTTAGTTGTTGAAAATTCTGTGTTTTGATGATTATAAGTGAAATAAGAAGAAAATTTATCATTAACACTTTGCATTGAAACTTTTTGCATGTTGGATTTTAATAGGCAATCAGTCAGAGCTGTGCTTAAAAAAAATTGCCCGATTTGAACTTTGTCTGGCTATTTAGGTTCATATGGAAACCCTGTTTATAATGAACCCCTGTAAATGAAAGAGTGCTGTAAATTTGTATAGACCAGTATGGCAGTCTCTGCTAACACTTCATATGTGAATGCATGAAATACAAGGCCAAGGCATTACAGAAAAAAAAATCAACTTGAATATTGGCATGGACAAAAGATGTGTACTTTGAATAGGCTTACATACATGTAGCTTCAATGTACATGAAAATTCCTCAAAACGGTATTTTTACAGTATAGGCTGTACATTTAATACATTGAGACAATTATATATTGGTCTGGCTTAAACATTTTTTTAGAAATATTATCATTACCAGTATATTATTATTGTTATCATTATTCTTATTATTCTATATTGATTTATTCACAGTATTATTTATTTTTATTTTATTTATTTATTTTTTTTTGTGGGGGGGGGTGCTACATTATCTATGTTTTACATCAAGTACTATACTTGTGTACAATTCTTTAGCCTTTTGGCATGTGCCCTTCACACTCCCACTCATCTAGAAATGCACACGTATTGATAATCATCATAATCATCATGGTGTACATGTACATGTACATGTACGATACAAGTCGGCTTATGATTAATAATATTGAACACCAAGGCTAATCCCGAGAAACCACAATATTAATGGGCATCCTATGGTGAAGATTAAACACGTAATATTGCCCATCAGGACAGTGGCCAGGTTCGTAAGGTCACCAGGAAGTAATGACCAGTTCTCAGGATGGATGAATTTGTCAAAAATTTGTACATTCAAATTACACAAGTTACTTGTATATACATGTAATGTACATATATAGTGCATTTTGTACCTCCACATATATTGTTCGTTATGCTAATTTATGAAATTTGACATACTTATAAATCAGCATACAAAATACATGAGGGCGACAGGTGATTTCATGAGGGCTCAAATACTGTAGCCCCTAAAAATCCTCCAAAATGCATGCTTTGGGGTGACCATTCTTATTTTAGAGTTGCCCCAAGATCTGTCACAAACAATATTCAAGATAATGTAAAAAATCAATAGAAGTATGGCAGAATGATATTTGCATTTTCTGCATAATTACTTGTTGCCCCTAAAAAGGGAGCCCTTAAAATGAAAGAGATAACCCCCCCCAAAAAAAAAAAAACTCTGTGATTGCCCCAATGTTGAGAAAAAGATAGCTCCTAGAAAAAGAAAATATTTTCAAACCCTGACATATTTTATGTACATGTAGCAATACAAAGTTAATGGTCCAGTTTGTAATGAACATGCACAACATTTGCTATCTCATGAAGATGATGTTATCCTTTGACAGCATTTGTACTGATTTCATTTGTATGAAGGCCTATAGTTGTAGTTCACATACACATAACATCTTTTTAATAGAGGGACTGTCCATAGTAGAGTCAACATGTTAGTAGGCTTCCAGTGAAATACATGTGGAGCGTTGTGGCCCAGTGGATTAGTCTCCGGACTTTGAAACAGAGGGTCGTGGGTTCAAATCCCAGCCATGGCGTAGTTTCCTTCAGCAAGAAATTTATCCACATTGTGCTGCACTCAACCCAGGTGAGGTGAATGGGTACCTGGCAGGAATTTATTCCTTGAAATGCCACAGCGCTGTAAAGGCTGCGGGGCTAAAGCCAGGGTAATAATATCCAAGTCCTTTGGAAGCGCATAGAGACGTTATTTATGATGTGTTATGCGCTATACAAGAACTGACTATTATTATTATGTACCCCATGCTTTATTTACATCATTTTCTCCATGTTGACAGTCTGCCATTAATCTGTATGATAATCATATTATCATGAGGGTTTATTGTGAAAATCTGTGAAACCTACACACAGACAAAGTCTGTGTTTGTAAGACTAGGTCAAATATATATGCCCTATTTAGGTCAGTTGATGATTGGTTTGAATTTGATGCTGATGAAGGTAATCAGGGCTTGACACGAATGCCACTTCACTTCACAAGACGGGAATTGGATATTTCCTCCTAAATACTGGTGGAAATTCATTGTAAAGCGTTAATCCTGGTATTGGGAAAGTTGTTCTGACGAGGTTATACGGATTCAGACCCAGTTATAGGTTGAACTTTGCGTGTTACTGTACTTGGCTATTTCACAAGCTTTAGCAAGATACTCATTATGTCTAAAGTGAATTTGATCTGAGTATAACAGCAAGGTTTCTCGCTAATTGGTGGCCCAATTGGTTCACCAAAATCATAAATTTCATACTTCGGTAGCCCGCAAAGCAAATTTGGTGGCCCTAAAACAATAGAAAACATTACGATATACTCTAATATTGAATGTATATTTTTTATATAGTGCTTTTTACATTTAGGTATAACATCTGCAAGTGATTTACTTCTAATCTTTAGACCATGCAATCCAAGACGCTTTCAAGAATTTTTTATTATTAGATTTTTAAATAGATAAAACAACCCAGATCGGTTTCATTTCTTTCAACATTCAAATACCCAATCTTGGATCACTTTGTAAAGTGGTCTGGGCCCTTTCTTGCAAAGAGTTACGATTGATCCAATCAATCGCAACTCTATGGAAATCCATCAGTGTCATAATGTTTCCTACAGCAAATTTGTAAAATGTCCTTTGTAAACAAAGGAGAACACACCAAATTGTCAAGAAATCAGTGATGTTATGGATATACTTTCATATCTTGGAAAATTCTTGAACAAACATGCATTTCATATGTTGACTTTGCTGGCTTTCCATAGTTGCGATTGATCCGATCAATCGCAACTCTTTGTAAGATGGGCCCCTGGTCACTCAAGTTTAGGGTAATCCTGAGATCTGTGTGATGCATATGATTACGGACACTGTATGTTGACCAGTGGATGTTTCACAAAGATTTACATATACATGTACATAAGTGTAACTTCAAATCACACTTAAATTCCCAGTAGCTTGCTGTATAGTAAGCATCACCTCATTGGTTAAATCATGGTACCAGTAATCTTTGGTGCGCACTACTGTGTACTGTATTATACATGTAGGACTGCATGTTACATGTATGTATCATGTGCGCATCGACATGACTCTTATAAAGTCACACTTAACACTTTGTGAAACTCCCCCCTGGTGCAAGATGGATTTTAGGTGCATTTATAATTTGTGTTCTCTTTCTGCTATTACAGGTCCTTCAGAAGCTGGGCAAAGCAGACGAGACGAGAGATGAACTGTTTGAGCACTATGTACAGAATTTCACTTCACAACAAGCTGCTGCTAACAGATTGTTCAAAGAACTCAAGAACTATGTGACGTGTGTTAAAGGTTAGTAGTAGCTGTATCCGCCTCTTCGGGCTGCCCCCAGGCAAATTTTTGCCTCAGAAACACGTGCATGAATCATGATTTGGTTTTCATGTTTCGGTTTTAGGGTTAGAGGGGTGTTTGATTTTTGGGAGGGACAAGTTTTTTGTTGTCATGATGTGAGTCTGGATTGCGGCACATTTGTGGTCTATTGTAATTTGGTGACAAAGATCCCAAGAGGGTTAAGCTATGACATGACTTTACATGCAATGACTCCTTGACAATGATGTAAAATACAACATAAAGGCCACCGTACGCCTTATGACCCGACTGGTCTACGACTGGCTCGCGACTGAGTGAGGGGAGATGTGACGTCACAGCTCTTGTCAGCTTGAGAGTCGCAGGCCGGTCAGAGACAAGTCGCAAGAAAATCATAAGGATTTGACATGTTGAATCCTTATGACTGAATCGCAAGCTCAATCCAACTTCTAGCCAATCAGACAGCAGAGTTGCACGATGCATATATGATATACAATGTGCATGCCTTTTTCTCAGTTGTTATGGCAAAAAGCAAAAAGCGCATGTGTGAGTCTCATACAGCATGGTAGTCGGATTGCAAGATGTGCTGTGCCGAGGCTTACAACGACCTTGCGAGGTATGGTGGCCTTAAGAGGTATGGTGGCCTTAAGATTCATACTCACTAAGTCGCAAGTCAGTGGTTGACCAATTAGGTCGTAAGGTGTATGGTGGCCTTCAGATCATCATTTTCATGACTATTACATTACAATATTAATAAAAGTGTATTCTGTAGTACTTTGTATTCGGATTCAGATTAATTTATTGTTCCAAGCATATTAAAAACACAGAAATTTGTCCTCCTGTGGCAGCATACATGTACATACAGTAATGATATTAAGTATATAAATAAACACTAACAACATATGAATTGGAAAATACCTTGTATTTAAACATTTAATATTCAAGCATTTGATATTTAAACATTTGTATGTACATATACCCAGTGGTTTTAATTGCACTGCCTTTACATGTACGTTAACATGCACACATGACAAATGTAATCATATATTCAAAGTGCTGTTGATTAAATAATAATAGATTAAATTGAATTAAAGAATTATCACAAATACACACTCTTTGTACATGTACTATAGTCTGTACATATATGTAGTATTAATTATTAAATGATATTTGGACTCCATTTCAATTAAATTGACACTCCTAATGATCTACACACTCAGATACATTCATTGAAACCTTTTAATCTGATAATGACCATGAGAAATTTACACACTACTATATAGGGCACATCTGACATTCTCTGTTTACAAGTAATCTGATTGCTTTCTGAATGCAAGCAATGAAGGTTGATTAGATTATCACTGACAGAGGAAGAATAGTATATCTATTGAAAATATTTGCATAGATATGTTCAGATCATTCTGTACATTTATTGTGGTTACCATTATTTATTTTGATTTATACTTTTTCTTAAAGTGGTATGAGTCCCTTTTCTTTTAAAACATGGTTTCTTCATAATGCAATCTACTTGTACAAATTGATATTACTTGTAAGTCTTAGTATGCTACAAAAATGTGGCTACCGTATTTATAGCCACATTTTTGTAGCATAAACATGTTGTAATTCTGTAGCATACAAGATTTTCTTGCATACAAGATTATTATATTGCTCGTTGCTAATTAAGGACTTGAGTTAATTATGTTTCCAATTTATACAATTAATCCCTCTATTTTGCCCCTCATTTCTGTCAATGTAATTCTTCTATTTCCATCTCCCTTCTCTTTTTCCTTTCTTGATATTTCCCGTGCTACTCTTTTCATGATATGCATTCCTTTCTCTATGACAACCAATCATGCTCCCTTTCATATTTTCTGCCCCTTTTCACAGCGATGAGTCAAGCAAGCAAAGCCCTCTTTGAAGCTATGGAGTCGACGTATGAATCAGAGTGGCAGGGACAGGAACAACTGGCTAGTGTGAGAGAGGTGGGTAGCAATTCCCTGGGTTCGTCTCCAGGGACCATACAGTAGTTACAAAAAAAAACCTATTTTAAAGTTAGGTTAAAATCCCCCCAAAGTGCATGTCACTATTCCAGGTAATTTTTAGAATATATGAGTGTGCCTGTCTTATTAACAGTAAATATGTGGAAGATATGAAATAAAATCTTGTTTATTTGATAAATTTTGTGATTGGCATATTTTTTTTTTATGTAAACCTCTTTTTAATCGAATGGGTGAAAAGTTTCAGGATATAATATTTGTACGTCGCTTTGTGATACCCTATTACTAAATTTGTAAAGATACATGCTTAAATTCCATAAGAGAGGGCACTAGGGTGTCTATTAAGATTTGAATATGACATTTTTACAGAAAGTTGTGGTAGAAAAAAAATGTATTTTCAAGGGCAACTATCTCTACACGTCTATACTGATTATAAGTCACATTATTGACCCCTTTGTTCAAAGCATACCTGTAGGCTTTTATTTTAAAGTCATTTGTACATGACCATACTTGTATTATTGCATGCCCAGGCACAAAATTATAAAAGTTGAGAGTGAAACTTCATTGTAGAGAGTGACCAAAGTTTCAATTCTCACATCCAAGCAGGAAATTTCTATGAAAAATTGTATGTGAACAGGATGTCCATACACACAACCTCATTTCTAAAAAAAAGAGAAAAAATGAAGAAAAAAATAACGATACATGGAGGCCTAGGCAGATTTTTACTCTACAGTATATATTGGTTGATATGTACAGGGTTTCCAGCCTATCAGGGAATTTTTTTTTCCAGTCAGGGAAAAAATCAGGGAATTTGGTAGAAAATACTTCAAATCAGGGGAAAATGCCTCAAATGAGGGAAAAATCAGGGAATTTTGAGCAGCCCAAAAGTCGAAAGCATGGTAGTCAGTCCGACCCTGTTATATTTTGTTGCATATCAACCTCTTTCTATAGGTAAAGAAAGGATGGCTGTATGGGGAGAAGGAAGGCCATTTCATGCTGGTGTAATAGTACCAACTTATATAGTTTTACATCATTGTTTTTAATACTGAAAATACATGTAATTTTTGGCAACAACTTTAATAGAAAACTTGCGAACTTGGAATGGGTTTGAATCATTAAATGTGGGTTTGTCTTGCATTTAGGCAAAAGGAACGTTACACTAGCCTAACACAAAATTTGAAGTTCTCAAGGCTTTTTTAAGATGTTTGTTTGAAGGCACAACAAACACCAACTACAACACTTTAAGAGAGTCTTCTCTTGGTTTTAAAGAAGAACGCACACCAACCACAACACTAAATTTGAAGTGAGATTTATGTTGGTTTTAAGGCACAACAAACACTAGCCCAACACTGAACTTGAAGTAAGACTCATGTTGCTTGTAAGGCATAACAAACAACAACCATGACACTTATTTATCAAAGTGAGGCTTGTTATGGTGTTGAGCTGAAACAAACACTAGCCCAACACTGAACTTGAAGTAAGACTCATGTTGCTTGTAAGGCATAACAAACAACAACCATGACACTTATTTATCAAAGTGAGGCTTGTTATGGTGTTGAGCTGAAACAAACACTAGCCCAACACTGAACTTGAAGTAAGACTCATGTTGCTTGTAAGGCATAACAAACAACAACCATGACACTTATTTATCAAAGTGAGGCTTGTTATGGTGTTGAGCTGAAACAAACACTAGCCCAACACTGAACTTCAAGTTTGGTTTGTGTTGATGTCGAGGCACAAACACCAACCACAACACTCAGCTTTATGATTGAGACTAATGTCCGAATTGATGTCACTTATAGTGTTGAGCTTTTAAGTTTCAATGAATATCTCCATTACAGTCATTAAAAGTGTGATTCTCACAAGTACATGTCAGGAAATAAACAGGAGTGGGCAAGAGAGGATTGATGAATGGAGAGAGAAAACAAAACCAACGCTGACATTAATGCACTATCTGACATTTTTAATAGACCTTGTCATTTTCCTGTCGGTATTTGCCCGACACCGAGCCTACCCCAGCAAGCTCTCCAAATCAATTATCAGTGATAGCATTTCTTGCATGCATGCATGATACAGTACTACACACCTCTGCGTTCCTCTCGCCTACACTCCCTCAATCATACTGCATTGTTTATAGTGTTGTTACAAACGAGACCAGATAGTATAGAAATTATTTATACATGAATGACACATGTTTCCTGAGCTGGTCTGAGCCGAGATTCATTCTGAAACTTAGTGGTTGGCATGGGAGATAAAAAAAGAGGTTCAGGGGGAGGGTTGGGCGAAGTTTCTTCTATCCTTTTTTTTTATCATGATGGACATGAAAGGGCATAAGTGAGAAAATAGATTGAAAAGACGGTTGATTTTTTTTTTTGGGGGGGGGGGGCTCTTGGTAGAATATCTTTGTGGCCAGAATCCTGGTCCCCTCCGAAAAGTTGAAGGACAAGTCCATCCCAACTAAAAAACTAAAAAATGATTTGAATATAAAGAGAAAAATCCCAAAAGAATAACACAATGTTATCAAAATCAGATGTAAAATAAGAAAGAACAACATTTTAAAGTTTTGCGTAATTTAAAAAAAAAAAGTTTAATACATGCACATCCCTTTCGGTATGCAAGTGAGGAAAATGATGATGTCATCCACTCACTATTTCTTTTGTATTCTATTTTATGAAATATGAAATATGCTGATTTTCTTATTGTCAAGTGCAACAACAATAAGTTCCTCCTGACCATGTGGAATAAGCGTTGTTTAATACTAATGTATACATGTATGGTTCAGTCAAGTTTTTGATTTGATTTGATTTATTGTTTACTTCTGCATCCATAACATTCGTATAATACATTTTTCATAACATAATAAACATAATATGTTAGCATTTTTGGCATGAATTATAAATAAAGAGTACTAAGAAGATAATTTCAGACAAAAATGATTAACTATATGATATTCACAATTTGCAGGAGAAGGATTGTCATCATAAGCAGATTGCTTGAAAAAAAATGAAAATCCTCGTTGGTCCTCGTTGTCAAATCATGTAAACATGAAATATTGCATAATTCAAAATTTCAACACGAAAAAAGAAATAGTGAGTGAGGGACATCATTGACTCACTCATTGGCATGTTACTAAATTGTGTGTATCACTGTTTTGTGAAAAATAAGCGAAACTTTAATTCATAATTTTCTTATTTTACATCCAATTTTGATGAAACTTTCAGCATTTTAATATGCTAGTTTGATTTTTCTCTGTTTATTCAAATAAACTTTTTTTCTGGGGTGGACTTGACCTTTAAAGATTTCCCAAGCTTCCTTGAAGAACGGTTCTACATGTACTATGAACCGTAGAGGCTTTGTACGTGTCCATGATTTGATTCATAATGCATCCTCAAAAAAGGGAGAGTACATTGTATACAGTTGAATTTTGTAAGAAAATCAAAGGTGGGGATGTGGGACTTGGGGTACATTTGTTTTTGTTGTTGGTACATTTAACATGCATTGGTACATGCACAAACACAAAGAGTTTGAAGAAGTAACAAAAATGCACAGTGTTAATTGTCCTACTTTTTTAGATGTACATGTATTTCTGTGCCTGTTGTACTATTTATAACTTGTTTATACAGTGCGTATCAAAAAAAACGGGACAGTTTTGAAAAGTCTATAAATTTTTTTTTCAAATCATTATGTCTATATTTTGATGTTAATAGATGCTCTAAGATCTTATCTTTGAAATGCCATTCAAAAAAATAAATTTTGTTTATGCTTGAGCAAACACGGGACGTTTTTGTTCAAAAAGAGGCTTGCGCCAAAATGGCAGAAATGGGAAATTTGATGATTAGAGTTTGGCTACTCAGACTTCCTCTTAATCTTTTCATTTTCTTTGCCATAGTTTTCGAATTATGCTGTCAAATTTAATTTACAAAATATTTTATTTTCCTGAATTATATGGTTTTTCATTTAAACTTCTTTTACCTTTGAATTTTCCTTCATAAGTACAAATAGAAGAGACTTTTGTCAATCCAAGTAAGAAGATTTGCATCATTAATTGGGAGAATTTGTAATTATTCAAATCCTTTTATTATGTGAAAAATTGTTATTTTACCTTTAACAATTATTATGTGAAACAAATTATGTCATGGTACCTATAAAAGGCAGGAATCCTTTTGTCAAGGGGTTGGTGAATCATTCACCAAGTTTAATTTTGTGCTTGACAAAAACAGGAAAGGATTCATGTTTTTTCAATGGCAATGGTGAATTGAGTCAATTTTGAAGGAGCAAGATATGGCCAATCGGGAAAATGAAAAGTGTGAAGCGAGGAAGCAAAAAGCCAAAAAAATAAAAATTTTGTGATTTTGTGAAGCATTCAATTTTTTATATCTTTGTGATTTTGACATATTATTCAGAAAATGATATCATATTTCACTTTCTATGTTTTCTGATATTTTCCTTTCCACTTTTTTGTTCGGTCATTATTTTTTTTTATTTTGGGGGGGGGGCACCCCAAGCCCCACCCCTCAGTATGCCACTGTTCAAAGGCACCATAACCTTTGTAGCACACAATGAAAGGATTAACAAAAAACGCTCAATCTCCCATACTTTGGTTTAAAAAAAAAAGTTCTTGCCTAAACAAGGAATATTCAAAGCTAAAAGAGAACATATTAAAAAGAACAACAGAACTATTCAAGCAAATAAGTACATTTGGGAATGAATTTTGACCGCATAATTTGAAAATTATGGCAAAGATAATGAAAAGGTTAAGAGGAAGTCGGCTGATTAGCAAGAAGTCCGACCATCATATTGATCATTTTATGCCATTTTGGCGCAAGCCTCCTTTTTTGCCCAAGACAAAAACATTCCGTGTTCGCTCAAGCATGAACGAAACAAATTATATTAATGGCATTTGAAGGATAAGACTCCAGAACATGTATTGACACCAAAATATAGAGATCATAATTTGAAACAAAAATTTTATAGACTTTTCAAATCTGTCCGTTTTTTTTTGTAAATACGCACTGTAGATTGCCCCTCCTTGTTTTTATCAGCTGAGAGACATGTACTATGATTTACATTGTCACCTCCTATTCATTTTGGTGATGCTGATATAAAATGCAGTTGTTACCGAGCCTAATATATACTACACACCACAGATGCCTTTCAATCAAGTCTTCTTTACCATGATCAATTTCATTCAAATACTTGTTGACCCATACATACAGTATGTACATCTGCTGTAATGGGGGATTTCAAGTTTGCTGTTGGTGTAGCCTTTTGACAAGGCCTGGCGACTTGGCTCTATTCTTTGTCAAGTAGCGACTGAGATGAGACTAGCGGCCGACGAAGAGAGTTGGTGCGACCCTAGTGAGCGTGAGATGGAGCAACTATAGTCGCAAGGCCTTTTGGAATTATTCAAGAGCATGCCGATGCACCAATACGCGCCGTCGGTGTTGATGATGTCTTGGAACCTTCACTTTTGTGTTTAATACAGGATCATACAGGGTTCATTGATGCAAACTATACACTCGTTGGTTAGCTGCTACCTTAGAGCATGGATCCTACTAGAACCATGCTAGCAATCCTGAGTCAGGAACAATGGTTAACATAAGAAATCCTAGTCCTAAAGTAATTAAGGCCTATAGTTCCTAAAGGCACTATAAATGGGCTCGCAATCCTCGCATTCACCCTGCCTTTCGCGAATAATGTTTTTTCCAGTCTATCTGTAGGCATTTGATATACATATCATACCAGACACAGGGTCTTGTTTTTTAAAATGCTACTCTTGGTGTTGATATTGATTTGATACTAAAGGACAATTTAGATTTCCCTTTCCTACATGTAGCTCCAGTACTTAATAGAGTATTATGGAAATATCAAAATAACACTTGATAGCTCAATAGTGTCATCCATCCGGGCAATATATTAACGTGGCAATTAGGGAGTTGCCTATCCACTGGCGCACTGTATATTACTGTACCACTGCTTTAGCTCCCGGTGTTGACCACTTTGTGCATGCAAGGAGTTAATCCTTTCACGTACCCATTCACCTCACCTGGGTTGAGTGCAGCACAATATAGATCAATGGAGGGGGGAGAAACAGAAACAGTACATACATGAAGAAATGTACATGCACTATTCTGTAGATAAGTTGAGACAGATATAATGAGAGAAATGCCCATAAATTTGATTTGTTAATCAAAGCTACTTGCACATTATACAGACGATCACTTGTTATTTTACAAGCCAGACAGGTGGTCATTTCTTTTTTCCATCCACAGCACTTCTGTTGGCATATGAACAATTTATGAGATTAACAAATCAGGTTGATATGAGCAAATGAATGAAAAGATTTGCAAATATAATTGCAATGCAAACCAAAGCCAAGATTCTGATGATCACCACATATATCTTTCCTGGCAGTAAAATATTAGTTGATGCTCTTCATGTGATTGTATTTGTAACCACTCTTTACTAAATTGTACTTTTGCAAAGGCATGAAAGAGGGAGAAGTATATATAATTGTCATTCAACTGTCAATGATGTCACTTATTAATTTGGAATTTCTCTGATTTCTGTAATAAAAATCACCCCTTTTCAGAATGACATACTTTTTAAACATGTAGCCCTACTGTATATTTGATTCTTACCAAAATGTGTGCATTGTTATTGTATTTTTGTTCAAATTTTTCCAGCATTTTATGTACGTGTATATTGTTATAATATAAATCTGAATACTCCAGTTACAGCTGTTTTTCATATGTGATTTATTGACAATAATTGCATCATGTTTCTGTATCATTCATAATAAAGCCTATTAATGAAAATGATTAAGATGTTTCGAAAATTGAAGAATAAAGTATTTTAAGAGAAAAAGATTTTGTGTTGTAATATCATACTTACATTTTTATACTAAGCTCTTGATGGATTCAACTTGCAAAACTATTCCATAAAAAAGGGCAGGGGCACAGTGTTTTTTTTTTCTATTTAATTACATCTAGAGTTGGTAATACAACTGTGACGGTTTTTAAATTGTTGCCAATTTGCACCACAGCCTAAATTAAGATCTTCCGAGCTAATTTACGTCAGAATGTTGGTACCTGATTTCATTTTTCCATTTCATCAAGCCTAGTAATATCAACAAAAGATATTCCAAATCACTGTATTACATGTAGTTGCCATCTGCACTGTTCTCATCCCATTTCTTTTACTTTAATTATTAATTGATTGATATGGTTTTCCTTTCAGACTCTAGACCTACTGTGGGACGACTACCAGAGGAAATTAATTGACCAGATTATGAACCCCCTCGTGTCCTATCAAGCAAAGTTTCCGGAAGTGAAGGTAAATATTTCTCATTCTATTACAAACATACTATTTCTCTTGTTTTATTTCAAACAAATGACAGCAATCGTTCAAGGAAAAAGTCCCCAGCTTCCATTTTTGTCAAATGCAAATCCTGTGTTCTTACATTGTAAACATCAAATTCCATGCTCGTCCATGACATGTACAGAACATAATAATGCCATCAAAATAGTAAAAAAATCTTAGCAAACCTTGGTTTCCATTACATCTTGTTCCATGTACATACAGTTCATGCGTGGGCATAAAGACCAGGGCCAGATCCCAAAATGAAATTGACAAATCATATACCAATCCAAGGCTCTTACACTAGTTACTAAACACTGTCACAGCAATACTAGCTTTATTTTTTTCACCGCTTACCAGCTGAGTATTTTGCTTAAGATTAGCTTCAATATGTCAGGCTTCAAAAATTGGCTTTCTTGTGCTCTTCTCAGGCCTCAAGACCATGACATCGTGTTGTGTTAAAAGCGTTTTGATCTTTCCTAGGGAGTCGTTCAATATTTTCATTATCACTCCCTGGGATCACTTGTTTGGAAGTAAATATTTATTAGATGGCTCAGAATGGAATACCGGGCATATTCAATGAGTTGGGGGAATATTGCACCAACTGCAAATTACCACAATATTGTCTCTTTAACGAGTGGAATCTCTTATAGGATCCCGTGATAAAAAGCAATCCAAAATGATAATAATTACCACCATTAATGATCGTTATTAATTAGACCATGCAATACAGCATGATATTGCACAGCAAAGTTTGTACAAAAGCATATATGGGGACTTTGTCGAAGTTCTGTGCATCATTCATTTATTTATTTATTCACGTCCATTAAAATACATTGAGCATACAAACAAAACATCAAAAATACATAAAAAAGGAAACAAAGACACATAGCAAGATGCAACTAAGATTTTAAAAAAGGGCTAAGATTGTATAAGGATAATTACAGTACATGTACATGTATAAAAAATGAACATGAAATGGGAAGCTGCAAAAGAACAAAGCAAATGTTCTGTCGAGGCAGTTCCTATAGACAGTAAAATATAAAATTCAAGACTTGTACTGATAAAATAAACATATAATAATTAGGAAATATGATGGGATAAATTAAATTAAGATTTTTGATGGTTGAAAAGAAAGTTTTTCAACTTGGATTTAAAGGCAAAATACTCCATATTGCACAAGCAAAACATGTAGTCCACAAAACATTTGATTGCCCTACATGTATATTGATAAAAACAATTTTGGAACTCGCCAGTAATGCTGCTCATGACAACAAGAAGTCTAGATTTTTTTTTCTTACTCTTAGAATAGGCCTATTTCTTTTAGGAGTCATGTTGTGGATAGTAAAATTTTAATTCATTTATTGGGAGATTGGGCAATGTAACAATACAAGTTGAACATGTATATATGAGGAGACTGCATGAGTCTTCTGGGATTCTCTTGAAGAAAAAAGATGAGAAAAAGCTTCATCCAACAGAATCTTGTAATCGTGTACTCCTCAATATTCGTCTCTAAAAGCCCTTATAAAGTTGAATTGTCATATAAAATGACTAATACTTTATCAAAACACAGATCAAACTTTTAATCCATGATCGTTGAAACTCGACTTAACATGATGTCTGATACTCTGATTCATCAATTGATTATTCATGTCAGTTTTAGCCAACCTTCTCTATTGAATCTATTTGACGTCACACTCGTCAGATTCAATCCTAAGGGTCCTTGAAAACATACTCACATGCACAATATGGTTAAATGACAGGTGGCAGACAATACTTAAAGACTTAAATACTTAAAGTTGTGATTGATGTTTAAAGTGCATTTTTTAATTTTTTCCTGAAAAGAAATAAATGATACCGTACTTACTTTAATATTTAATCATTCCATCCTCAGCCTTAGTACAGACTTATTTCTGTATTGGGACAGGAGATGGAATCACATACACTTGTAGTAATTAATACTTAAATAAATTAAATCAATTAATTGTTTTATTTGCAATTGGACATATTCTTTATAAATATAACAATATATGTATCGATACTCCCACAAGTATTTTAAGTTTATGTCACTCTGCCTACATGTATGTACATTTGTAATATTCATGTAATTGTAAACCCGATGTGAAAGAAATTTCCTTAATGGACTATAAATACACTGTATATTCAATTCAATGCAATTCAATTTACATGAATAGTGGGCTCATTAATGCATTAACTACATTAAAGTTCTGTGCATTGTGATAAAAGCCTGCATTCATTATTGGATGCTTTCTCATATACATGTACATAGTGTACATGTATGTGCTGAATTGGTTAAATGTTTAAAATCAATGCATGAAATCTGCATAGTGCAACAGTCACATTCCCCTTACATGTACATGTATGATGGCCGTACTGCAGGTCGAAAACAGCCGTTTTAACATCTTTCTGTACCAGCTACATGAACCTATAGGTGGTTTGAATAGAAATGAATGAAACGGCTGTTTTCGACTCGCTGTGTGGCTGCCGTAGAGGAACTATGAACGCAGCATACATGTAAGCCATGGTTCGTATAAACCCATCTTTGTGAATTCCGGCTGAGGAGATTTTTCAAGGTGGCTGTTAAAGCCTGAAATCTTTGCACTGACTTCCTTTATTTTCTTCCTCAACATAAAATACAAACTACATGCACATAAAATATGATGACCTCTGAGTCTTAACTATCCTCGCTGATATGCCCATACATGTACATGCATGCACATGCATGCACAGGGGCGGATCCAGCCTTCGCCAATAGGGGGGGCCCGGAATTTTTTTTCAGCCATATTTTCCCCGATCGGCCACTCGAATATGATATCTGCCGGGATTTTGGGTTTCTTTAAAGGGGTAGTCCTAGCCTATTAGTCACTTCTTTGCTTTATTCTTAAGAATAAACATAAATAAACATAACCATATTTTTATAATGCGAGCGCGAAGCGCGAGCTATTTTTTTTGGGAATCTTATGTACTTTTTTCTAAAAGTTTTGAACATTCTGGGCAATCCTGAAAAAAGTATGCAAGTGAATAATTATTACGAACTTGAAGCGCGAGCAGAAATGAACTGATGGGAAAGGTACTGTTAAGGACTTGCTTGCAGTTAGCCATGAAGATGTTACATATTTTAAAAAATCAAATAATGCGAACGCGAAGCGTGAGCTGAAATTTTTTGACATGTGTACCTAAGGAATGGAAATTCTAAGCACTTTTGTAACTTAACATAATAGGTAGGCCTATATAACTAAACGATTGGTGCGAGCGCGAAGCGTGAGCAAAAAATTTCGTGATTTAGACCTACTGAACGAGACACTCATGTTCAAGTTTTGTAAATCATGAAAAGGATGAGGAAGTGGGGATCTTCCTTACATTAATAATGCGAGCGCAGAGCGCGAGCGGAAAATTTTTATATACGTTTTGAGCTGATCAAAAACGTATTTGTTTCGACTGCTTGAACTTAGCCATGAAGACGTTACATTTTATTTCAACATTCAAATATTGCGAGCGCGAAGCGCGAGCTGAAAATTTTTGACATTTCTACCTGAATAATGGAAATTTTAAGCACTTGTAATCGTGGAAAGGATAAGACAAAAACTGAACATTATTGATGCGAGCGCGAAGCGCGAGCGGAAAAATTCTGGACACTCTATTCATGTTTTGTAAATCATGAAAAGGTTAAGCTATTGGAAATTTTCACACATTAATAATGCGAGCACAAAGCGTGAGCAGACAATTTTTTCATGTTGTTATCTGAAACTGGATAGTTATTTGAATGGAGAACAAGCTGCGTATCTGAATAAACGTGTGTTTGAGATATCGACCTAGAATTTGGGTACTCTAAATACCTTTTTTACCATGAAAATCAATAAAGCGAGCGCAAAGCGCGAGCTAAAAATATATGATATTCAGATCTGAAAAGGGGTCACTTTTGAAGCTCTGTATTGCAAGCACTTTGTGGAAAAATTGTGAGGTGAAAAAAGATAACAGTTAAAACAGAGCTGATATTTTCAATTATTGTTACTTTGAGTTTTGACATAGGACCGGGATATTCTATAAGGACATTATGTCATCATAAGAAAATGATGACTATCTTCCTATTTCTCTTCCTAAGCATGAGAGCGCAAAATCTATTAATATTATGAAAACTGGACATTTAAAGCACTTTTGTAATTATGCATAAGATGCATGAGTTTAAAATCTATCAATGCGAGCGCAAATCGCGAGCAGAAATTTATGATTAATTGTCATCAAATGGTGATTTTAAGTAGTTTGTTTTAGAATTAATATTGAGATATACATAACTCACTAATCAAAATGCAAGCGTGCAGCGCTAGCTGATACGTTTTGACAATCTAGATAGGGATATTTTGAGAACTTCATGGAATACAGGAAAATAATAGGTAACTGACAAATCAAATATTGTGAGCGCACAGCGCAAGCAGAAATTGGTAATATTCAGACCATAAAACAGAAATTTTTACACTTTTAAAAAATCAATTTGTAAATAAAACAAAATAATGAAAGTTCAATTTCCCAGCTGAAATATGTTTTGTATATTGACTTCAGAATTTGATATTTTAAGGTC
Source organism: Lytechinus variegatus (assembly GCF_018143015.1). Classification (NCBI taxonomy): domain Eukaryota; kingdom Metazoa; phylum Echinodermata; class Echinoidea; order Temnopleuroida; family Toxopneustidae; genus Lytechinus; species Lytechinus variegatus. The sequence goes on from NC_054742.1 coordinate 68,823,959, forward strand.
CATATTGAGCAAGATATCACCTAAAAGGCAATGCGAGCGCAAAGCGCGAGCGAAAATTTTATATCCCGACATGAAAGATTAAAAAAAAATTAATTTCCAAGTCTTCCCCTTATTTTATTCACCCATCTTCCTCCTCTTATGCTTGACTTCCTTCTTTTTTCCTCTCTTTTCCCTTTTTCTTTTTTCCTTTCTTTTCTCCTTTTTTTCTTTTTTTTTGCTCCGCCAATAGGGGGGGCCCGGGCCCCTCGGGCCCCCCCTGGATCCGCCTATGCATGCATATGTTTTTGTTTTGATGAGTACAAATACATAATTTATTCCAGGAATGCATGCAGGAAATTTACCAATCCTGTCAAAACAAAATATGTACTTGCAGAGTGGCATTTAACAAGCATTTACGGTTTCACTTTTACGTGTTTGAATGTGTGTGCTTTTGTATTTTGTTTTTGCAAAACATGAAATACACATACATGTAATGTACCTACATGTATCCAATGAAAATAAATTGTTTGTGTTTATGTTCAAATTTGCTTGGATTTTCTCCAAATTGTCAATTCAGAGCAATATCTTGTCATGTACTGTATACTGGTATGCAGGCCTTCAGTACACTAGCGTACTGTTCACAAATTTTATGATGCATTTTTAGGAGGAAATGTTACCAAATTACTTTGATCATATAAATTTACTACAGATTTAATAACTTTCATATGATAGTTAGTTTGCATGTGCCTCCAGGTTATATTCATAGCCAAATGCCTATGGTCGGTATGTTGTAACAAAAGTTAGAAATAGATACCTCCTCACAAACTGACACCAATGCAAATTCCCAACGTGTGTTCCAGATTCTTCACTGTTCCAATTTTAATTAAAAAAAACAAGCTTGGTTGCTTTTCTCTCTCAGTTGTATGCTATCTTGAACATTTCGTTGGCGGTCATCCGAACCGTCGTATCAGTCAATTTTGGTAAAAAAATTGATTTTGAGATTTTTTCATAAAATGAAAGTACAAGTCCTACTTTATTCATAATTAAATTTCTAGGCAGCAATTTATTTGATTTTCTGAGATATGAGAGGATTTTCACGACGATGCCATACAAATTTTGATAAAATGCGCAAATCCTATTGGAAACGTGTACTGAAACAGAGCGATACAACGTTTTGACTGACCAAGATTTTGATGCGCGCAGTCAGCCAAACTGTCATATTGGGAACTGCATTGACTTTGCACGTGAAAAGCGATACTACGTTTTGACTGACCGCGCGCATTGAAATCACGGTCAGGGTTATTGTATTCCCTATGGCGTTTTTATACAGGGAAAATCTAAACTGCTCGAACCGAAATTACAAGCATGTAGCTCTTTTGCAATATTTTTGCGGATTCTTAGTTTTGTGTATAAATAAAGATACCAATGTCAAGCAATTGTCTTGGTCTTTCCAACCATGTATTTTTCTAGCAATTAAAATGTTGTAAGGCTGGGGAACTAAGTGTGAAAATTATAGTTAACTTTGAAGTCGATTTTCTCTGAAATGGGTTTGCACCGTCGTATCACAGATACGACGGTTCGGAAGACCGCCGACAATTTTACAAAGTTTTAAAGTGTTATTTATTGCTCTTTACCAGTGGACTCCATCCTGGGTCTTGTTTATAGAGCTCTCTAAGGGTGTGTTTATGCTTCCATTGCGAGGACAGAATCAGCCATTTCAAACGTCGATTCAAAACGCCGATCGTAAACATGGTTCTGGGAGTGCTGTTTATGCTTAACTTTTCAGAGCAAATCATGATCTCCAGCTGGCTTCGCATCGTGAAGCGAGGTCAAATTGGGCGCGCCTTTTTCGAAAGTTTTTTTTCCGATTGTTGTTATTACGTGGAGATAACATGGAGCAATACGACTGTATTTGCCCGCGGATTTTCATCTCACCGGAAGCATGTACCAAATGACGTCATTTAAACACGTTTACGATCGTGGTTCTGTTTATACTTCCCCAGAAAGCCTGATTCTGGTCAAACGACGTTTACAAACGCATCTTTTTGTGAGTTTACGATCGGCGTTTTGAAACAGCGTTTAAATGAAAGTAAGCATGGACGCAACCGTGTTTTGGACTAATCACGTTTGGAAACGCTGATTCTGGCCTGAAAAGTGGAAGCATAAACACGGCCTAAATTGGTGCTACTGTATACATGTTTTAATATAGCTATCATAAAATGTAGTGAATAGGTGGTTTCAGACCGCCTCGAAGGTGGTCAGTTCCAGGTATTCTCTGATCGGGAAATTTACCCCGATCAGAAAATACCAGGTATTTTGGTAATGTGAAAGCAAACTACGCATAATTTCCTCAAAAGAAAATACTCGCTAAATAGTAGGTACTTGGCGAAATTACGAGAACTTTCGTGGGGATTTTTCCAAGGTCGCAGGTATTTTGGCAATGTGAAAGCAATTTACAGAAACTTTTAGCTCAGCGTGTCGTTGGGCAAGGGCGCCGTGGGTGGCTGCTGGGCTGTACATAATGATTTTGAATCTCGCGCCTTGCCTGCTTATCAGACCATACTGCGCATGCTCGTAACTTCAGGAACTTATCCCGAAGAGTACAGTAGTTTCAGGGCGGTGTGAATGCAGGAATAATTAATGGGTATTTTTCAGCTTAAAAAAGTTTTCGTAATTTAACGGGGATTCTTAATATGATCAAGGCCTTTTGAAACCACCTATTGTTTCTGGTTTTATATAATGGCCTGACATACATGTACATGTAGGTAAATTTTATAATAATTCTCATATACATCAACAAAGGAATGCACCTCACATATGTTGGCTAATTGGTTGGTACAGTACAGGTTTGTTTATTCTTCTAATTAAGAATTGTACTCAGTGTGTGTTTTCAAATGCATTATTATGGACTTGTGCCAGGAGGCCACTTAAAACATGATTAAATCATAGTAGGTCCATTATGTGATTAAACACACTTTGTCTATTGGTTCTCAAAGATGACTCAAGTCTTGTGGGTTCATGCTACATACTATGTACCTTATCATACTTTATTATAACTCCTGAAATGTACTGAATGTGACAATGACAAAATAAAGTTGAATAAAGTGGACTGTAAAGTATTGAAAAGCCCCTTTCTTTTTTTTTATTGCCTCCTTTGTGTTTATATTGAGTAATGGCTTTTATCGCAGTCATACTCATCTGAGGAGCATTTTCATGAAAGGTCTTGTCTGACGTTTTATCCAACAAGTTCTGTTTAATCCGACAGTTACCATAGTAACAGCGCTTCTCGGCCAATCCCAATCAAAATCGGGGAAAGTTGTCAGATCTGACAACTTGTCGGATGAAAATGTTGATGAAACGCTCCCCTGTTTAATTCATACATGTATCTTCTTTTATTGTATCATTTCTGCTTTTCTATTTCCATTCCCCTTATTCCTCCTGATCCCTCTTACCCCACCCCCCTCTTTCTATCTGACTCTCTCTATTGTTAATCATGTTACTTTGATTGTCAACTGCTATACAATACAATCTGAAGTATGTTTTGCTTTCTATAATTCAAGAAGTACAAATGGATATGAACACACACAAATCCTTTCCTAATGCTGTTTTGAGAAAATGTTTCACAACTGAAGAATATTATACAAACATATGTACATGTGTTTGTCAAGTTATGGATGATGCAAGCACACAGTGTAGGCCCTTGATACGGTTATTACATGATAAGATAAAGACATAATGACCATTAGCTCTTAACAAGAGGTCTTTTGCTGCATAATACTTTCCTTTATCGAAAGGCTAAGTATCATTGAAAGTCCTCAAGTTCATCAATCAAATACCATAATCTGACTGTAATCCCAATTTGTTCCTTTAATTCCAGAAACGGATGGAGAAGAGAGGCAGGAAATTAATAGATTACGACAGTGCAAGGCACAATCTCGAGGCTTCCAAGAAGAAAGACGATCAAAAATATATCAAGGTAAAGGAAGAAGTGTAGGATACTGAAAGGGGTGTGGATGCATTTAGTCTGTACTGTATTAAAGTTTAACATTTTTGGTTTCATTTTCGCAAATTTCCTGACTTAACAGTTGTAACAAATTTTCCTTCTTGACATAGATGTGTACAAAAAGGGAATGTAGAAAAAACAAAGTTGAGTATGAAAATTTTGGTTTCAGTTTCACAAATCTCACCACTTAAAGGTGAAGTCCATCCTTGAAAACAGTTGAGTTGGATAAATAAAGAAAAATGAAACATGAATAACGCTGAAAACTTCATCAAAGCGGATGTAAAATAAGAAAGTTATGGCATTTTAAAATTTCGCTTATTTTTCACAAACAGTACTATGCTCAATTCAGTAATATGCAAATTATATTGTAAATTGAATTTTATTGTTTGAATTATACAATATTTCAATTTTTACAAATTTAACAATTAGGAGTAGGACCCCCTTGCTTGAACCACAAAATGTTAAAATAATGGAATTTCCTGTGTTCAGGGAGGAATAAAACTTTGTTTACATGACAATGACGAGAAAATGAAAATATTTTATATAATGAAATACAAAAGAAATAGTTACGTCAACGGTTCCCTCATTTACATACAGACCAGGATGTGCATAACTGTTTTGAAAAATTGAGCGAAACTTCAAAATGTTATAACTTTCTTATTTTACATCCGATTTTGATGAAATTTTCAGTGTTATGCTTGTTTGATTTTTCTCTTTATATTCAAATCAGCATTTTGTTGGGGTGGACTTGTCCTTTAACAAAAACAATTTTTTCTTTGTGACATAGACATGCGAAGTGAATGATAAAAGCTACAAAGTCACAAAAGTTATCCTCTTGTGACTGTCCCATTGTGAAGCAAAATCCTAATACATTATAGTTGTGAAGTACTGTATGTGCTATGTGGTATGTACAGTATATTGTTGTGCAGTGTGGGATATGTGCTTGGATATTACATCTGCTCCTGTTCAAATAAAATTCAATTTTTGTTGATTTGCCCACTATCCATTTCATTTGTCGTGAAAAATTGTCTTATAATAGGCAATGGCGGATTCAGTACATGATTGTAAACTACATAAATCTATTGTGTTTTTTTTCTTTTGACTGGGGGGAAAGATGTGGTCCAATGGGAAAGTGAGGGGTTTGGTATTTGGTGGGTACCCAATTAACACAATATTGATTGCTCATTAGGGATTTCATTTGTGTAAATATGTGTTTTGTATTTGCACATAATGTAATTTACAATTCACTGTGAACAATTAGTACACATTGCCCACAAACAGTGAGAAAATTGTGTCATTTTGGTTTTGCCTGCATATCAGAGCTTGATTTCAAGCAGGTCCAGGATTTACCAAGAGGGAAGAAAATGTTACACTTACTTTGATATGGGAGTATCTTCTCTTTACAAAATTGTTTGACAAGCAATAAAAAAGGGAGTTGAGGAGGGTAAGGCTTGCCTAAAATGTCTGAAGTTAAACATCATGTCATTTGATTTTTTTTCCCCTACAGACGCAAGAGGCATACAACGAAGCAAGGAAGATGTACGAGGAGCTCAACTCAGACCTCCACGAAGAGCTACCCACGTTATATGACAGGTACCGAACAATTCAATAGTGTTCCCCAGGATTCCCCTCTGATTACTCACTCCCTCCCACTAACAACTGTGCCAAGTCTTAAGCCGGGATCATGTAATACATAGTTGATTTGCCAGTTCCTCTCGTATTGTTGGATCCCTGGGGGGGGGGGCCTTTTCCATAAAGTGAAGCCTAGGATGATCTTTAAAAGCAAGGAAACTATCTGGGGTCCGTTTCATAGAGGACTTGCAACTGTTGTAACTTTGCCATTATGGCAACTACCATGGCAACCTTGATTCTGATTGGCTGCTGAGCCCTGTTACCATGGTAGTTGCCATAATGGCAAAGTTACAACAGACAGGCCCCTGGTGTTCTGGGGAAGGCAGGCATGCCTCTTGCAGGGCGTCTGGGTTACGTGACTGGAGGATGAGAGTGACATCCAGAGTTCATCTTATTAAAGCATAAATCCAAGTCTTGGTAGGGCCTCTCTAAAACAAGTACTACATGTATTTGTTGAGACAGAATGCTGTTCATAGTTTTTCAGTATCAAGGCAAAGTCAAACAAGCTGTCAAGTGTTTTTGCTCATCAATCTGATTAAGGGATAAACAACATACTGTCAGCAACAAGCTTTTCTTGGCTATGAATATCCAAGGGCCCATAACCCAAAGCTTATCAATAATCATAGACACATTTTTCTACGATTGATTCCATAGACTACAATGTACAATCAATCGTAAAAATCAAGCATACAATCAATCGCTAACCTTTGTGTTACCGGACCCAGGAGAGGATTTCATAAATGTTTTTTTTTTGTGTGGCAAGTTATGAGATGTGACAACTTACCTTGATTTTGATTGGCTGACAAGCTTGGTTGCTATGGTAACTGTAAGATAGAACATCTTCAAACAATAACAACCTGTGACTTTTATTTGCAGTCGCATTCCGTTCTACGCCAACACCTTCCAGCTCTTGTCAGCAGCAGAGTCAACATTCTATGATGAAGTAGGCAAGGCCAAGGGATCAGTGAGCAGCATTATGGGTGATCTCTATCAGGAGGCATCAGTGGGAAAATATGACATCAGAAAAAGGTGAGGTAGTAAATATTGTTTAATGAAATGTCGCTCTCAAATGGTTGCATAGCAATATTAGCAGCAGAATAAACATACTTCTAGTTTAATGAAGTAGGGAAGGCCAATGGGGTAGTCTATCTTGATGCATCAGTGTGAAAATATGGCATCAGAAAAAGGTGAGATAGTAGTATTATTCAATGGACTATCGCCTGCATGAGGGTTGGATAACAACATACTATGATGAAGTGGGCAAGACTAAATCTAAATCGACCCTGGGATGTTTCACAAGAATAGATATGTCATTGACCAACTTGGGGGGAGAGATCATTTGCCTTTGCAACATGTCCCACTTTGTGGAATAGCATTTCTGAAGACATAAAAAAATATTCCTTTGTCGAGACTTTGAAATATCTTCTAAAAATTTTTTAATTTTAACTCTTAGCTCCTTATGCGCCTTGAGCACTCTACAGAGTGGATTTGGTGCTTTATAAGTCGCATTATTATCATTATTATAATTATATAAGTCTCACTAAAATCACACTTAAGATTTAACATATCATCAGGAAAGGTTTAGATATTAACTGGGAATTATGAAATCGGCAATGGGTTAGATAACAGATTTCATTGGATAATTGTGACATCAGTATTTGAGAGATCAATGTTCAATTGGGCAATATTGACAAAAGGATGAATATTGATGATTCGATGGGTAAATATGACTTCAAACAAAGCATATTTATAAATGTATTTAATGGCAAAATATGACTATCAGATATGTAAAAGTATAGAAAAATATTGCCTATTGATATTCAGATGGAAAATGTAAGCTTCAACGATGTTAGATGTGAATTTTGGATTCTAACCAGGTAACCGCTATAGTATCTAACATTTTAAATCTAATTCAACCTAACATTGGAAAGATGCTATATCACTCACACAAAATGTTTGCTATCAGTATTTATTGGGAATAAGCTAGAAAATATAGAACCATATACAGTACAAGACTCTATTCCAATGATCTGTTTTTAGATTTTAACAAGTAATGTTTGTCAATAACTATAACTCACTTTCTTGTAAGGAATAGATTTTCAAGACATTTTAATTCAGAATATAGGGAGGATCTGAATTCATTCTGTCTCTTTTTATTTTCCTTAATTTCCTTTTGTTTTTTCTGTATTTACACACAAAACAATACCCAGCCCTAACAAAATTTGAATTTTTCATTATTCATATTTGGCTGACAAATGAATGGGATTGATGTGTAAAATGGCTTCCGAGTTTCAACATTACTGCTAGTTGACTTTGATGTATTTTTTTTTTTCCCCCCAGCAGTTCATATTGTGATATTTATATTAACTAATTAAGAATTTCAAGTTACATTTAGAAGTTGTGTCGGTGTTGGGAGTCTGAGATAAACTGCCTGACCTAGCACCGGCACTGGATGTAGGTTGATATGAATGATTCCAATCACATTCATGATAGCTCCACACCTATTGAGGTCAATTTCAGCATTAGCTTCAGTGTTGTAGTAAATTTATTCCAGTGTTGCCGTCTCACTGGTAGCACCAGCTGAACACTGAATTTATAAAAATCACCCATCTTTTGTTGTGAAAGTACATGTTTTATTAATGATAATGTTGAATTTTTTTCAGTAGAAGAAAAATATGATAAGTTTACTATATGAAGTTAAAAAAGTCGATTCATTTGCTTTTGGAGGATAACTCTTCACATTGATTAAGTAAGCAATAAAGACATTTAGAACCTTATCTTCATATCTTTAATAAAAAAGAATCACAGCTTCTCTGGTATTTACACGTATTTGCTTATTATCAAATAGCTTATTGAGCACAATGTAACAAATGCATATATGAGAGCATGCTGTAGACATTCCACATTCTTAAGCTTGGTTGCCATGGGCAACATGAAAGAGAGGAAGTTAAACGTCGAGACTGCTCAATTATGTAGACTCTGTCTTTGAATACGACTTTGTCACCGTTTTACAGAATCAGTGAAAGAGAGTTAGTCACCATGATGGATGAGCCTCATCGGTAAATTGATTTCCCCGTTTCTAGACTGCCAAATCAATCAAGTATTGCAGTTTACTCGCTTTATATATTCTTGCAAGCACATTTAAACAACACATTCGGGACAAAGTGACCTCATTTTGTGGTTTGGCCATATAGCCTTTGAAACAGAGGCCTCTTACAAAATACACCAGAAAAAGAGATAAGAATATTTTACTGTATTAGTATCTTTTCTATAGTGGTTACGATTGGAATGTCTGAAGGAAAATGATCACTTATATTCTCACATGGGCAACACAAGGGAAAAATGAAATTCTTTTTTTCCACACAAATTGGCTAATTCTCTGACTTCTAAGGACATTTCTTTGTCAAGCTTGATTCATTTCTGATAAAGAAGTGGGAATATGAAAATAGCAATGAAAAAGATATGAGTTGCCAATTTGAAGAGTGAAATCTGAACAAATTTGACTTGTCCCGAATGAGAGCCTGAACACATAGTAGATGGATGGTTAGATGATGGAACTCCATCAAATGCAGTTTATTCACCATAGCAGCCTGATATATTTCTTGATTCCTTGGAATTTGAAGTGAAAAACACACAAGTTTTTGATAGTAAGGTTATGATTAGGAATGCTGTATTATATTACATCCAACACAAATATATGAACATTTACATTTTACTCTGAGTAATTGACAGTGGATTTCTAAGATTCCTATTTATAATTTATCATTTCCTAGTGATCTAATTTGTGTTCGTGCCATGATAATGTCTTATAAAAAGAGATGATAAGGGAGGAAAACTTTTAAAATGCTATCCTAGTTAAGATACATGTCATTAAAAAATTGCGAGGATGGATGCATGTTAATTAGGTGTTAACAGTCTTTCAAATTATGATTGTAAATTCACCGTTTATTCTGGCCTTTGCAAGAAAAACAAGTGGACTCTTGCATGCTGTGTGGTAAAAGAGCCTTATCAACAGAAAATAATTTTTTATTACAGTTTAATCTATTTCGGATTTTTATATTGATTGTGTTGGCTACTGTAGCAGTGTTTTACCAACCCTTTGAACATGGTATGTTCATAATTAAACTCTAACATGTATGGTGTACCCTCTTGCTCATCATTTATACATATACTTTCCTATATTTTCAAGTGTAAAGATTATAATGGTCTGGTACACGGTAGAGACCTCATTTTATGATTAGTGAATTAGCAAAAATGGGCTGAAAATGATATTCCTTCCCCCCCCCCCCCCCCCCCCCCCCGAAATTACCTGTGTGAATTGCATAATGCCCTCTTAAAAAATGACTATTGTTGAAATTAAAACAAGAAATTTGATTAGAAAAAGGCTAGATAGAATAACAGATTTTATTAAGAATGTTGAAAGTAATTTTGCATGAAGAATTGCTGTTGGAGCACAGATACTGTTTGCTATGTGAGATATTAACATGTCCATGATGATTATGATGAGTTGCTTTTACTAACCATCTTGTACTGAAATGTAGCTAGAAATTGTTGTCGTGGACAATGTAAGTAATTCAGCTTCATTTCTAAAATTTGTTCAATGAAACTGGTCTACATGTTCACGTATAAACGTGAATTAATGGCCATTGGCATAGTATGTGTAACTGGTGATCCATTCGTTCTGTGCCACCTTGAATTGCATACACGTAGCTACATGTAGCTCGATTACTTAATGTAAGAGAATATGCATAATGTAATAGGTCCGCAATACAATGTTGAACAAGCTACAAATGCAATCCACCCATACATCTTCCAATTGAGTTGATTTGACAAACCAGAAACCTTAACCTCTTGCTTTAATGGAACTGGATGATCAGTGAAAGAGTCATTGAGTATCATTTGAATCAGCAGTCAACCGGTTAAACCTATTTTGCAGTTGCAACTGACAATGATTTGATAAGAAAGTCTTTGAAATTCAGGTTAGAGGGGCCTACCATTGACAAATCATGGGGAAAGTGAATCAGTACGAAATTTGCAAAAGGCCAATGCACTTGCATAAAGTAATCCGTCAGTCATGAGAGCCCGTCGGACTAATAATGTGATAAAAGTACAGACAGCACAATTCGGGTGTCATAGTCTTCAACAATCCCAGTTCGTTGGTCTCTTGATTAACCAAAACAAATATCCTCTGTGAAGTTGCATGTTTCAAAGTGAAAACATGCAGTGTACTTCTGGTTGGTGAGTCTACTACCTACCGCTCTCCTATTAGACCTCCCATTCATGCCGGCGTCTATTACATAACACCCCCAGGCAGTCTGGAAGCAGGCCTTGTAATTGCCCTTCCATATCCTAAGTTGTTTTCTCGTCGAGCAAAATTTGAAACAGGGCAATAAATCATGGCACTTGGAACAGACTATCCTTACAGTGAAAGTAAGCCAAGTGAAAGACTTGAATCCCTTCGCAGTTCTGAGATAGGTCTTGATTTCCCCATGATTTGTCAATGGTAGGCCGCTTTAGTTGTCACCATACCATCATAAATCTAGGTTACCAACACAGATAAGCATATGTGGGACTGAGTATTTTTGTTGCTTGGAAAAAGATGACGTCTGGATGGAACGCTATTTAAATGTGTTCAATGACACATTTTCTATGAGGATCATTAACACACGTTCATGTGCAAACTCTCCAGCGGCCGTTTTGTTGCATTCTGTTCAAAGTCATTTTATAAATGGCATTAAATCTTTGATATTCTCACCTTTTTTTCCAGCATACCTGAGCTGCTACGTCAAAGCAACAACACGTCCACACCTCCCTCCACCATCTCAACCCCTATCACCCAGTCGGCGGCCTCGAGGGATTCCCCCAACCAGAGCCCCGTCTACTCTGTCCCACCCGCCAGGCGGGACCTGCCGGAGGAAAGGGAAGAGGAGGACGAGGAGGAGGACGACGACGACCAGACGGCCGAGTACCAGGTTCCTCGGTCAACTCCAGTTGAGGTTGGTTTCTTAGAATTCTCCTTCAATCTTTGTTTTGTTGACTTTTTATCATTGATAGGATTAGATAGCCAGGGCCCTGTTACTCTAAGCTTGATTTAGGGTTGATTTTTAAAGGACAAGTCCACCCCAGAATTTTTTAAATTTTAATCAGTGTATGTAAATTGTACATCCCATTTTGATTAAATTTTCAGTGTTACGCTAGTTGGATTTTCTCCTTTTATTCAAATGAACTGTTTGTTTTGGTGGACTTGTCCTTTAAGCGAGATTACATTAGACATGTCCAATCAAGCATACATACATGTACATTAGGATCAATCACTAGGCTTAGTGTTAAAGGGTCTATGGATATGGATTGTTTGCTATTTAGTAGAAGATCATAATAATAATAGGCATTTATATAGCGCCATCTATCTAGAAATATTATATTCCTAGGCGTGTTGTTATTATTACCCCGGCTTTAGCTCGGCTTTATCATACAAACTAATAAGGAGAATATTAATTGTCTACTAACATTTGACTGCTTTACTTGTAAAATGCTTTAAATTGATAAGAAATTAATAAATGTATTGTTTTAATTGAATGGGATTGATTTTTTTCATCTTTACACAGCCTAATAAAAACCCAGCAGCAGACACGACGACACACAACGGCACATCTCCTTCCTCTCCACCACCTCAAACTAACGGCAGTAATCTACCATCAGGCGTACTATATAGAGTAAGTCATGGATCTTTATCTTTTTCCTCCAACTCTCTCTCCCTCTCTGTTTCTTTCTCTGTCTCTTCTCTGTCTCCTTTTCTCTCCCTTTTTCATTTGTATTTTCTCTCTCGCCACCCTCTCAATCACTTTTACCTCACCTTCTCCTTCTATCATGAAGTACTTTCTCTTAATCCCCCCCCCCCCCCCCCCCGTTCTTCTCTCTCTCTTCATTTGCCTCAAGTAGAGCCACTAGCCCGTATTCTTAAGTTGGGTTTAACTTAAACTCAGGTTTAAAGTTGTGGTTTAAGTATGGATAGCCAATTGTTACATAAATCACTAACAGTAGTGATGTCATATTTCAGCTCATTTGGCTTTCAAATCATTCATAATTGTCTAGGAAGTATGAATAGATGATCGTCTTCACCGTCGATGAATTTTTGGCTTCCCATGATTTTAGCACAGAGTTAGACCATGGTCTAAGTTAAACTTGACTTCAGAATATGGGCCTCTTACTTTAATATTTTAGACAACCCAATTTGAATCTCCTTTAAATGTAGAACATTCTCATCACAGATACCTTGTCCCCTGACATTTTATTTAGAATATTCTATTGGGAAAAAAGTCCTAATAAGTATTTTATGATATGTACAATATCGCAACCCAGTTCATTTGTATTTAAGTTTAATTTTTCACTCCAACTCTTTGCAAGACACTTGGTACTTGATCTTCAAAGGCAGGTCATTGATCAACTAGATGAAGTTGGACGTCTTTGATCTACTCAATAATGAATTTGAAAAAAAATATCCTTTTATATTCTCCCTTTTCAGGCAAAAGCAACACATGATTACCAACCGAGAGACTCTGATGAATTGACGCTGACTAAAGGAGACATTGTATGTGTTATACCATTTGAAGACCCAGAAGACCAGGTAGGAAAAGATTAACCTGTTCCCTTTGGGACAGTTAGCTCACATATTAAAGGAGAATTAATTACAATGTACTATGAATAAGTAAGCTTGTGTGAAAACAGAAAAGTGCCAAAATAGAATAATTGAAAGTTTTAAAAAAATGAATATAAAACAAAGAAATCTTTAAAAAAAATGTATAAATCATAAAGATACGTAGGAAATTCATTTTGATAGCATATTTTTTCATGGTAGATTCTCTAAGAAAGTGATGAGTGTCTTGACCCGAAATTATTATATTTGGACCTTTATTTCTGGATAAAGAGCAGAAAGCTGATTTTATGCATTTATTAGCTTAATCAATGGAATCACACAATCTTTTCTAAACATCAACTGTCAATTTTGTAGATTATGCCAAAGGCAACATGGGTGGCAATTTTCGGCGTGATCATGCCTTCAACAGCCGGGATTTGTATGATCTACCAATATGCTCCCGCCTAATAGGGTTACGCATTCATTTCAAGTTCATTAAGGAAGATTAAGTTCATGAATGACAGGTGTATAGCTCTTCACATCTTCCCTTCTGTACAGATATCGTCTTTGAACCCACCTTATTACCATAACATTCCATGTTTTTTATCTTATTTTAGGATGAAGGCTGGTTAATGGGGTACAAAGAGACCACGGGAGATAGAGGCGTCTTTCCTGAGAACTTCACTTCAAAATGCTGATGGCTGTGATCATGGCACCCATTCTCTTTCTTAGTTCACATTGCATCATCGGAGGGATTTACACTGACCTGAACAAAAGGGCACTGATGTTGTAAATTCTTCAACAACAAATATACAAAATTGATGGCAAATTTGCTCTTGGCCAATCTACTGTATGAGGTCTCAGTCATGCATAAAGCCTTGCATAACACTAAGAGCTTGATGAAACGGCCACAGGCGGGTGTTTCATAAACCTGTTCGTAAGTTACGAGCAACTTTATGAATGTCTGGTGACCCTTTCTTCGGAACTAGATCAAAACCTATTAAATTTGGTGTGTATCATTGAGACAAGAAAGGGTCACCAGTCGTTTGTAAAGTCGCTTGTAAACAGCTTTTATGAAACACCCACCTAGTTAGCATTGTAAGTGATAACTGTTTAGCAGTTCATATGTTTGTTTCGAGCTGTACAGTGTAGTTTTGTCCAAAAGGTGAAAGGCACTCACCAGTGCAGTGAATAATCCTCATTAAGGTATACGCAGGACTTCATTACCAACACGACTGCCACCTCAGAATGTTGGTGGTGTTAACTATATACTGGGGTTCATGAAGGTGTTTTCAGAATTACAAGTGACTCTATGAATAAATGAAGTGCTCAAACGCGAGTCCATGGACTTTTTATAAAAGTCTATTTTTTTTTCATGATCTTTTTAAAAGTTTGACAAACGATATACGCTGCATATATTGTTAATATTATAAATGTTGGTCATCATGAGCATATTTCAATTTTAGCTTACAGGATTAAATGTGTTCGGATATCCACCTGGCACTAAATATTCTGCTCCTCTTGAAAGTCTTTTGTAACTTTGCAAACAGCTTCAAGAAGGATTTCCTTCAGGCCGTTTCATAAGTTATGAACTAGTTTGCATGACTGGTGACCCCATTCTTGTGCTAATGCAGGGGCCACAGAACGGTTTTCTGCGGCCCCTGAATGGATGTATCCTTTTATAGCCGACATTATGACCTAAGAACATGTTCCAGTTGTGTGTAAAGTCACGCGTAACTTTTAATACAAAGAATTTTATGAAAATATTGATTATCATGTTGGCCTTGTATCAAAGCATGCATAAAAAAGGAATTTTTTTGAGGGGGGAAAGATTTCTTCTTTGAGAGAATGTGGTGGAGTGATTAGATATTATTACACTAAATTTTTATTGCTGTTATTTAAAATAGTTCAAAGGCAATAGGCTCTTGTATATCAACTAGTGTGCTCAGTGAAGTTACAATTTCATAAATAATCATTCCTTGGTTAGATTAATCGGGAGGATGTGGAAGCTACAACTGTAGCCTGAGAATGGTGTGAAATTGATGGGTTCAAATAGGTTATATTTAATCATTTACTGAAATTTTATTCAAACTAACAAAAAAAAAACACCTTACATGATGCTCATCACAGCATTGAAGTTTGAAGAACCATATATTCATTTTCATATCCATTTTCCCACTCCTACAACATAAAATAGTGTCAGTTTGGTACAAAGAATAATGATTTGAGTGATTATTGGTAATCTTAAAAAATGGTTAGTTTGATATGTGAGAAGTAAGGAATATCTAAGAAAATTGATATTCTCCCCGTCATTTATATTACATAGTAGTTGGTCCAATCATTCTAAAACTGTTCAAGCTGAATGTAAAAAAGAAGGCTAATCAGTTTAATGAAATCATCCTCATTTAAACTGTCAAATATTTGCCATATTTCCTTGCCTCCTCCCATTAAAAAAAATATGAAGAAGTGAAGGAAATATTTTGTTTTTAGATTAGAATATCGCAAAATTTGACATATCTATTAAGGAGTGAGACACAGGTTTCATGTGAAGTAGGTAGATCGTTTTGCACTTGCAATTATTTGATTGGGCATTCATGTAAAAAAGAAAGAATATAAAGTAGGGATTTTCATCAAAAGCAAGATTGTTTTGACATGATGTCATGTTATGATGTATGCACTAAATGTTTGTCATTTATAAAAAAAGAACACCAAGACTGTTCCATAAAGTATGTAGAACGTTCCTCTATATGTGGGACCTTACTGAAGTGATTTGCCTCTGCTTTCTAGTTCATATAGCAAGCTGTTATGCTCCCAAATGGCTGGAGTGGATCATGAAGTGAACTAATTTTGAGAAACATGAGGAGCAGTTCAATAAAAAGACTGATATTTATTTGGATTTACCCATCAAATTACTACATCATACAGTTATTGTAAACATCTTTTGAAATATCACGGGGATGTTTTTAGTTATATTTCAAATTCTTCAGAATCCCAGCTTTCATTCGAAAAGGTCAACAGTTCAAATATACCACTGAAACTGTGGTGTTGGGAGTCTTGTTTCTTTTTCTCTCTCTCTCCCGAATATTTACCTATTGAAGTATGAGAATCATCCCCCCAAAGTGAGTTTGAAATATTTTGTCTAGACATATTGGACATAAGGTCTCTGGGGCTCTGGCGCTGTAACACAAAACATAACTATTAATCGTAGAACAGACTTTTATGATTGATTGCATTGACAACAATGTACGGTCAGTCATGAAAATCACAATCAGTTAAGCTTTGTTGGACAGAACCTTGTAGCTTAGTGATCATGATTGAACTTTTATAGACTAAGAGTGAGTAACCGACAGTAATGTCATGCTGACAAAATTTGTGTTTGATTTTTATCTTGGCGTGTGTAGTTGCTTTTAGTCATAGAAATTATCATGGGTTTGTGAGGATAATGTGTGATGAAAAGATTTTGAATTTCAGTAACGTGAAGGGCACCGCATGCTGTAAACTATGGTGAACGAGTCCAAGTTCTTTAATATTTATTTCGCTTGAATCAGGGCTCCCCGTCTTGGTGTGTGAATAAAGCTACATGGAAATATTTGCGTAACTTAGGTGCTTATTTTGAATGATGGTTAGAAGGTTCACATTGATACTATTTTTGTCTTGAAAATTTCAAGGATTATCTCCTGATAATCATTCTCATTTTTATTGTACTGTACTCTCATGATGCTGGTCCGAAATTACACCAGTGGCATACATGTGCTAACATTAACACTTCATCTCACGGATGGTTGCTCAATAAGGGGGCGTGTTTCCTGAGCACATTACCAAATGGGTTGATGTGCTACATACAGCATGCTACTTGTATTTTTTAAGTGTAACTTATAACTCACTCAACTCATAACTCTTCTGAAACTGCCCCTTAATTATGATACCAGAAGTGAGACGGTTTTCTCTTTTTTATGAATTTATTGATAAGAGGTACTTTTGAATTCCTCTCTTCTGAACAATGGCATTTCTTATTTTCCAGGCAGTGCTAATTATTGATGGTTTGAATGAAATTGTACATGTATATTTTAGCTCCTTGACTTCCTCATAGCCAGCATTTGTAATACTGTAGCATTATTTATGAAGCATGAATTGATTGGATGATAGCATCACCCGTTTGGGGTCCACAATGGGTCAGTATTTATATTTCTTTTCAATGTATTGTGAAGTTAATTGAGCTATGCAATGAAATCATCATTTTTTATTGCTTATTTTGTTGTTATTTTTTATTGATAATTTGTGGAATGTTTTGATATACCTGCTTTTTATATTAACCACTTTCTATCTCTTTGTCTCTATCTTTTTCCTTTTCTCCCTTATCTTGCAAATTCGAATTGCTTAAATTATTTTTGTTTTTATATTAGGTAACTATGAATAGCACCCATTGATTTTTGGTTTGATTGTATATATCTTGCTCAAGTTTTGTTTCATTCTATCACTATATCAATATCCTTTTTTTCTGTCTTGTGCTTTTAGTTCAAGACTGAATTATCAGAATTTCTCTTAGTATACCTGTTGTTTGAAATGTCTATTTATTAGATGTTAGATAATCAAGAGTTAAATTAACTCCATGATAATGGCTGTACAATATGCCCTGTGCTCAAAAACTATATCCTCGTCTTATGACTTTTATATTAGATCATAATCACAACGTCTATAAAAAAATGTATTTGAACATTGACATGTATGAGGCAAGTATGAAGAACACATAAAGATTCCGATATCACTTTAATTTGTAATACTAAAACTATTGTAACCTTTTGCACCAAACTGCCATGAAAAAGATAATTTTAGAGATAGATAAACCTTTATTGGAGGAAAATGTTAAAAGCATTGAAAGTGGGATGAATTAAGACTTAATCAGTGAATATTTGTTTCTTTCATTTCACATCTTACATTATGCATAGAGCTATTAATAATTAATAGCTCTATGCATTATGTATGAATAGTATTTTTTATGTTGTAATTAATTATACCATAAATACATAACTCTTTGAAATCATGATTGTAGTTTATTGTCATGCAATTGGAATTTAGGAAACATGCCAAGCTATCAATATTTCATGTAAAATCCTTTTCTGATTGTGATTATAAATGTGAAATGATTGTCTGGTGGTTGTACCGTGGTCTATTGTAAATCATTGAAAACATCAGACTAGTCTTGTCTGTGAGTGTTAAAGAAGAATGTATGTTTTGTATTTATTAATGTTTTGATGTGTAATATTTTCATCAACAGCTCCTCTTTTCAATTTTGAAGGAAGATGAAAAGATCACTGTCAACAAAACTTTTTTTTTATTGCACTATTTTTAAGAAATCTAGATGGCAACGATCAGCATGTATGCCCATTCTGATATCAAATATATATATTGATTTTCAAATGTGGATGAAATAAGAATACAGAAATGGGAGCGCTCATGACTTTAATCTGCAGTAATGTAATGAGGGTATAATTAACTATTATATGACACCTAGATAGATCCTTGCGATTTGATTGGTTGTTTGATATTGTTCATACGTCATTTTGCAATGACGTAATCAACCGTGCAATTTTGGATCCATTCATCGTGCAGTTTTGGATCCATACGATTTTGTCCATTGCACTCGCGCACCGAGGCTGCAGCTCATACACCAGCATTGCGCATGTTGTAATGACGTAACAATCAACAGACCGAACTCACACTGCATGAGCATATTTTGCATCAAAATTCATAAATTTCATATGAAAAAAAGAAGACAATTTTTAGGTGTCATATAAACCAAATAATGAAAGTTTTTTCATTCGGTGAAAGATGAAATAATGATCCATTCAACTAGGCTATGCCTCATTGAATGGATCAATTCATCTTTCACTTCATGAAGTATATTCTGTCCATTGCACTCATAAACATTCATTATTTGTATACTAGGTCCAATTACATCAAACTTACCATAAATGTTAACTCAGCCATCGATGGTAAATACTATGGTATAAATGTCTAACAGACAAGCAAGATCAGGATTCAATAGAAAAAAAGGAAAATTATGACAACGACCCTTTTTATGGGTTTAATCAATGATAAGTGTGCCACAAGGGGCCTGTTGCATAAAACTTTTTACCTGAGAAATCTCTGGTAAAAACTGAAAACTAAGGTTAGTCTGATTTCTGCCATTGACTTTAACACAGTGCAAAAACTCCGGTAAAAACAACCTGAGTTTTCTCAGGTAAAAAGTTTTATGCAACGGGCCCAAGGTGTAATAGTCCACATTGGATAAGTGAATGTTCTCCCATTGAGTTACTAGCATTAAGTATTATTTTTCTTCCAATTATGGATGCATGATACCAATATAAATTTTGAAAAACTTTAATAAATATCCTTTCTATGTTTCCTTGTAAAGTTCCATATTATATGAAGCTGGTGAGTGGGCAAATACTGATTCCATAGTATTTTCTGAACTTATTCCTAGCATTTATCATGATTCAAGTTAATTTTTCGTACAATATTTTCGTTTTTTTTACCTATATCTAGGGTAGTCTCTTATGGCTTGGAAACAGTAGTTATTACATCGTCCCCCGACTCCCCCCCCAAAAAAAAATGTAATAGAATTTTAGAAAACTGAATTGTTGAGGCAGATCTCATTGAATATATACATAATTTGATTGAGCAAAATGAAATATATTTATGAATGGTACTGTGAAGTTCATATTATAATCTTTTACTGTATTGAATATCATTGTATCATTGAAAATCTTTTATGGATTTCAATTCATACACTTTTGTTTCAAAATATAGGATCTCCATGACTGAAGACAATCAATTTAATAACTTACAAGTTTCAGGGTATGCCATTTTTCCATATCTTGTTATGTACTAAAACTTTATAATTTAATATCTAACGACTAATATTATTGTCATTATTATTTTCATCATAAATTATACTTACTTTGTCATAGTTTTATAATGTAGTGTGTTGCGTACATACCGACTTTGGGATCGGAACAAGTAGCACACTCTAGCTGGTCACAATATTCATTTTGTACAAAATTGTATGGAAATATATGTAAAATAAAAAGACTAAACATAACTTTCTATAAGCTATTTATATATCTCTCTTGTATCAAAGTGTATGAAAAGTGAATTGTAAATCTCTCCCTGCAATCTATTATATGTATTGTATACTATCCGCTATATGGCCTGTTATATACTCACTGTCCGCGTGTATGTCACTATGTAGATTAGGAAATGGTTAATTACAAAAGCAATGACGTGAAAACTAAAATTATGATCGATACTGTTGACTTGTAAACAACTTTGTGTGTAATTGTACATACTATTAAACAATTTTTGAATACATACAACTTCAGAATTGGATCATTGTCTTTCTGATTTTGTGTCGTGTCAATGAGATGAAACTGGAAAGAATAATACCTTTCAAGTATCTGTGGTTATGTTTGTGTGTATTATGTGGAAACAATATTGGTAGGGTAGTAATATACAGGAGATAATTTAGATTACTTATTGTAGATTTAGTCTCTAAAGTTAGAGCAGTGTATATAAAGGCCTGGTCACACCGCCTGAGCGTTGTTGGAGCGGTCGTGGAGCGGAGAGAAAAAAATCATCACCACTCGCTACCGTTCACCATTTTCGATTTCGATTGTTAGTTTTTTTGTTTTCGATTTTTTCCCCAATTTTGTGAACGAAATTCGACCCTCTCTCCCTACCGCTCCACGACCGCTCCAACAACGCTCAGGCGGTGTGACCAGGACTTTAATGACCTAAAATTAGCTTTAAAGACTCCATCCATAGCCAAAAAAAGGGAAATTGGCAAAATAGTGAAAGTTCTTAAGTAATAAAACTACAGAACAAGTCTTGTATTTTCTCTGTTTGCCAGCTGATTAATTTGCCTTGGAAAGTCTCCAGTCAGTGAGTTTTTGATAATGGTCTTTATTGTGCTTCGTACCGGCCAGATTTCTTTTGTCAAGATATTGCATTTGACTTTTCTCCCTATTTGTGTGCCTTGTAGCTTGAAGTTTTTATTGGTGTATAATCTTTCAATTTCATGTTTTGATTCAGATAGGGTCTTTAAGTTTTCCTTAAAGCCTATGTATAGCTTTGGTAAAGGGTCAATAATGTGATTGATAATCGAATATCATCTAATACGACAGTCTTACTGAAGCGTAGAGACCGTTAAATATTTTTCCAACTGCACTTCTCTGAGAAAATTTCAAATATTCAAATTTTGGATATATAGCGCCCTCTCTCGGGGATGCTTGTTTTAAATTAAAAAAATGGGCATTCAAGCACTTATCTTATAAATTTAGTGATTAGATATCCAAAAGTTACAGACAAAGAACATATCTTGAAAGTTTCAGCCCATTCCATGATTTGGAATAGGATTTAATTGAAAGACAAAAACACACAGATATTTTAATTTGATCGGGTGACCCGATCAAGTTAAATTTCCATGTAAAATCGCAAAATTTATCCTGTAAAACACATTTTCATTTCATATCCTCCACATCATAACTGCTATAGGGCATATCCATTCATATTAGCTAGCAATGAATTGGAATAGTGATAGGTGCATTTTGGTGGATTTACCAAAACTATACACAAGCTTTAATGCATTTAATTTGTGCATTATTGTCCTCTCCCTTCACTTGTAACCAACAAAAGCGTGAAATCTGAAAAACAAGATCAATAGCATTTGATAATTGCATTGCCTTTTATTTTACAATCGTGTTTTTTCAGTAAAGGAATCTAAGATACATGTATGTAATGTACTGGGGAAAAGTTTGTTTCGACACACTATTATATCATTTTTTGGGGAGGTGTCATATTATTGGTCTACCAGTGTTATCAAACGCCAGGCCCCGCCCAACACCACCTCTACCAACTCCCTGCCCACGACCCACTCCGCCCATGCTGGCACCCCTCCCTCCTCCGGTACCCCTTCCACCAAATGGCGGTGCTGATCGGGCCTTACTTGCTCCAAACGGTTGACGACCTGATAAATGAGATTAAAAAGTAATTAAAATTATCTCTTCTACTTTTGAAGTTAGAGATCATGTTGTATGTAAAAAAAAAATTGGACTACCGTGTATCAGTATTGACCTTATCGCAGGAAAATTGGTATGTGAAGTTTTAATGCCTGGTACAGAATTGAAGCAAATGGCTTTGGTTTGAACAAAAATCACACTTTATTACCTCGTGGTTATTGTCGAAACAAAAATTAAAACAGTAAATAATTTATCTTTTAACTTCTGTCTTGGATATCTGGAAACTTTATTCAGTTTATTGGAAATATTTCTTTGCCTTGGTGTGTAAGATCATTGCCACAACTGCCACACATAGTGGATTGTGTTGAAAAAGAGATTCACATTGTTAATGCTCAAGTTTAGAAGTATGAAGATGATTTCATGGTGTGTTTCCCACTGAATAGATGTAGGACGCTTTCCTTTCCAGCTGGTATATCAGTCATGATTTTGTTATCATCAGCTATCATTTGTTACCATAATAGGGCCAAATTTGTTACTTGAATCCAAATTCACAGCATTCTTTAAGGGGAAGTTCACCCTGAAGAAAACTTTGTTGTAAAAATAGCAGAAATAGTAAAAAATATTGGTGAAGGTTTGAGGAAAATCCGTTAAAGAGTAAGAAAGTTATTAGAGTTCAAAGTTTTGGATTTGTGACATCATAAACGAGCAGCTGCCCCATGTGTTATGTAATATAAAACGCATGAATTTCAAATTTTGTATGGTTCCTGATGACTTGATTTTGTTTTATATTCATGATCGGGTGTGAAATGATGTGCCCATTGATATACAAAAGATACAGTGAAAACCATTTTCAATTTTCTGAGAAAATGACATCTCATTTATTTTTACCATTCGCTACGTAGGAATGCTGCTCGCACATAACGTCACAAATCTAATAATTGTAATTTCAATAACTTTCTAATTATTTGATGAATTTTTCTCAAACCATCCGCAATATTTTTTATTATTTTTTCTGCTATTTTTGCAATTAACTTTTTTTCAGGGTGAACTTCCCCTTTAACTGCTAAAAAAGGCATTTCAAGTGCAATGTATGGAAAATGTACTTTATTGTTTTTGTAATTTATATTATGTTGATCTTTTGTAAATATTTGTTGATCTCTCCCCTCCCCGTGATTCCTACCCCCGTGATTCTACAGCAGTTGGTCTTGCAATATCTTGTACCTCTTGCTTGGAACGTCCTACAAGAGGCTTGGGCATGCCTGAAATTAATATGAATAGTTCATTATTTAAGATCCCAGTGCCAATGATATTTAGAACAACCCTTGGATTATATTGGCTAAGAATTGTTACTTTGTCGTCTGTATGATGACAATAATTATGATCCTTTTCATAAAAGACACTGACAGGGGTGTGAGAGTGAGCTTTTTAGCCAATTTCAGATTTTTTGTTAGTTTTGATTTTCAGTATAATTTCAGCTTATTTTAGTTTTTCTCTGTACATAACTGGGAGCTCTTTCTTTTCAGCCTTTTTTCAACATTCTTCAGCTTTTTTTTCATATCTTTTTATTTGTGACCACTCACTCCTGAAAAAGCATTTCAAGAGTTTAGTCTCCGTTTGAGATATAACAGGATCGGGTATGAATTTTAGACAGCATTGTATCCTCCAGATAAGGCACCGTATAAATCCACATTGTTATTGTTAATATGTTGCTTATTAAAACATTTTGGACTTGAAATTATTACCTTTATTTGCGGATGTTGCCACCATTTCATTTAGTCCTGTTGGTTCGCCCACGTTAGTTGGTCTAGCAATATCCTGTACTTCTTGTTTTGAACGTCCCATTGGCTTGCCTAATGACATACAACATTGAAACTGATGAAGCACAGGTAGTTTGGAGATTGAATTATCAGTCTCGTTTAGTTTTGATAGATATCTATCAAATTGAAATAACATTTTATTTTTAAGCCTACTTCAACTTATATAAATTAATTTCTTGGCCACTCTTTGTCTTTGGAAAAAAAGAGAAGATTTTTGGTACCACGATACTTTACATCGTTTTAAAAATATATGACAAAGTAAAAGAGAACAAAGAGAACCATAACCCCGGGGGGGCACTTCCATTCATGAGTGGATACCATGCGCGACCATGGGGTCTCGAAAAGCACCCTAAACACGTAATTTCCATATTCTGAAAATGCACCCCTTAACAAGTATTGGCGTGTGAAGGCCTACCCTTAACAAGTATTGAAGACAAAACGATACTCTTGGCAAATGACCCCTAAACAAGTACAGGAATGTTTTAAATATCGTTACGGTTCCTTCGGTCGTCGGCTTTAACTATTTGGTTTAGTACGACCACACATTCTACACCTCGCGTAAATCGGACTCTAAACACGAAGTGTTGGAGCAAAAAGGACATCCTTTATAAAACATTTTAATTTTGTTTTATCATCCACGCAAATTCGACCCTAAACACGTAATTTTCCTAACGAACTAGATACCCTTTTATCATTATTTTTGTGTTTTTGACACCCTTATCACGTTATGTACGTAACGTGCCCTAACGTGAAAAAGACATCCTTTTTACGTGTTTTTTTTGTCGCGCATGGTATCCACTTGTCAATGTAAGTGGCCACAACATTACTTTTATTTACCCACTTCCATTCCAAAGTTCCTTTCTGGAAGGTGTTGTTTTTTTATCACGTGATTATCTTATTATGTTATATTGGGGTGAAAAATGATATGTTTGATAGAGATACAATTAATTTGAATCGAAAATAATGTCACATACTAGAAGTATGTCTGATAAATTCATTCCTTCAATGAAAAAAAAATATCCACCTTTATTGCCAGACACTGCTTTAGGCATTTCATTCCCGCGGGAGAACTCCGTCGGATTTCTTTCTCGTCCCGGTGTGGCAACAGAAATCGGCCTTGCTATATCCTGCGCGTCCGGTTTGGGACGTCCTCCCCGTTGCTTGGATACCCCAATCGTCGGAGGAGGAGGGATGAACGATGCAGCTGGACCTTGGCTAGCGCTAGATGGAGGAGGGGGTTGATGTGCCGGTTGGGGTGCTGGGGTCGGGGTTGTTTTAGCCCATCCGATGCGGGGTTTGTTGGTACTGGCGACTCGTCGATGTTTTCCTTGACCAACACTCATTTCAAGTCGAACGTTCTCCAAGTCGATTACCATGTCAAGAATGGTTCCCGAGATCTACGACGCGATAATAAAAAATGAAACAGTTCATAATATTCCCCTTTTGTTTATAACTTTTGGATAAGATCGTTTGCTGTGTTACGTGTATTTTTTCTGACGTTTGGAATGTGAAATATGTAAAACAATAAAGTTACAATAAAGTTACTTTCAAATGGATGGGTATTAATAATTGGATTCACATATTTACAATCGTACCATCCAAGAGTGCACTCTTCATTGTCATTACGTCACCCAAAATAAGGTTACATTATTTTGTTTATCTTTTTATAAACTCAAACATTTCAACGTGGCTTAATGAACATAAAGATAACGCGCCCTCTTGTGTTTGTGACACAACTCCTGATAAAAAAAATAATCAGAAAGACTTACTTACCTTGGATGATTCTGAGTAGAAGTCATTATGAGCTGTGTAGACTGACTTGAAGATGTCGATAACAAAACCTCCTCGCCTGCATTGAAAGCAAAAATCCATTATTCACATAAAAAATATGATATTATTCTTCACCTGACCATAGGATTTCTTAATATCAGTTGAGTTGGCATTATATTTCCATAGCAAAGCAAATACATGTAGTCAAGAGCATTGTGTTTTAGGGAAAATTATTGGTGACATGTTGATAATGTTCTAAAGGTCTCGATAATTGTATGCAGTTTATTTATTTTTCTTGATTTCCACATCAAAGTGAGTCAAATTTGATTTGGAATGTAGATATACGTTGTGCAGTGAAAATATTTTCTAAACACAACTAATACCTTAATACAATAGAAAGCAGTCATATGGTGGTGGCAGCCCGGGGGGGCCACTTACATTGACGAGTGGATACCATGCGCGACCAAAAAAACACGTAAAAAGGATGTCCTTTTCACGATAGGGCACGTTACGTACGTAACGTGAAAAGGGTGTCAAAAACACAAAAATAATGAAAAAAGGGTATCCATTTCGCTAGTAAAATTACGTGTTTAGGGTCGAATTTGCGGGGATGATAAAACAAAATTAAAATATTTTATAAAGGATGTCCTCTTGCCCCAACACTACGTGTTTAGAGTCCTATTTGCGCGAGGTGTAGAAGGTGGGGTCGTACTAAACCAAATAAGGTAAAGCCGACAACCAAAGGACCCGTAACAATAAAACATTCCTTTAGTCTTTACTTGTTTAGGGGTTCATTTCAGGAAATATTTGCCAAGAGTATCGTTTTGTTTCCAATACTTGTTAAGGGTAGGGTTTCACACGTCAATACTTGTTAAGGGGTGCATTTTCAGAATATGGAAATTACGTGTTTAGGGTGCTTTTCGAGACCCCATGGTCGCGCATGGTATCCACTCGTGAATGGAAGTGGCCCCCCCGGGGGTGGCAGTTCCAAGGAAGGGAGATAAATATTTCGAATTGCCTTTAAATTCAATGAGAAGTTGGAGTGTTTTATTCTATTTATTTATTTATCGATCTATTTATTTATTTATATTAGTTTGTATGCAAATTATGATATCTTTTAATAGAATGCCAAAATTAAATCCAAAAAATAGAATTTCATTATTTTTCTCACTCGCGAATTTCGAGAAAGTTTGCCGAATGCGCCATAATTAATGAAGCTCCCTCAATTTTTATATCGCATATTATGCCACCCCCCCCCCCCATCTCTGCCCCTGTTTATAGAATCCTGGATCCGCGCCCAAATTTAAAATTATGATAAAACTTACTGCTGGAATAGTTGGTTTAGATCTTCAACCATCTCATCATTTACATTCTTCAGTTTATCACGTCTGTCGTCGGACCCCGTTTGTAACTAGAAAACATTAAGTCACAAAAAAATCGATAATATAAAAATCATCACTTGAGCAGTATGCTTGCTATATGAGAGAAATATGAAAATGTTTCCTAAATGGGGATTAAAAAGTTACATTTGATTTTCATCTATCAGATTTAAAAAAGGATGGATTCCATCGGAGAATGAATAATTTGTAAATTATGAACACGCAATTTGATCTCGTCTGATTAGAGTTTGATGATGAAATAAAAAAAAATCGATTGCAGTTGAAACAGAATTACAAAAAAATATAGTTTCTAGTACAAATTAATTTTCACCCCATACTTTGACAACTGTGAAAATAGACTGGTAGACATTGCAGCTAAATATCATTTACAGAGATGATTAATTTTGCGGAACTCACGGCTCACTATTTCTATAAGTCGTATAAGGAAGAAAAGTGATATATTCAATCCATATCATAATTTTCCATGTGTATAAAGGTGATTTTTCCCTCGACGTCAAGAAGAGGCATTTTCCTTTGTAATGTGTACATTAATTGCACTTTGAAATATATTCAATGAAGAATGGAAATTCCTCGACTTCATTTTTTTTATGTCAGTTTAGAACCCCCACGGGAAAGAGGGAAGGGAGCGGAAAATATGATAGTTCAAGGAATAGATACATTTATTTTGTTTGTTGGGGGGATCGGTTGTTGTTACCATATTTTGAAACATTTCTGGTTTCTGGTCTCCACCTCGGGGTTTCTGCCCAGAAAGAAATAAGAAAGAATGGAAAATTATACATTGCCAAAGAACATTGAAAATATGGAATTCGTAAAGTCTATATTTTTTTATCAAAATCAATCCAATAAGAAAATTAGTCACAGTATCTGACAGAGAAAAAGTTCAATTTTTGCCTTTTTTCTACAAAAAATAACAGTCGCAATTTTTTTTAAAAGAGAGAAATATTGAACATTGTATAAAAATCAGATAATTTCTCAGGCATTTCTCTCAATATCAATTCCTATCTTGTTAAATGAAATATATAGAATAACACATTTTTCCACATGTGATATACGTTCGGTTTGAATGTTTATCTAATGGTCTTATTTCACATTTTCACTCAGTGAAATGTTGAATTAAAATGAACTGAATCTAAATTTCAAACTGAATATTAGTTGTTATTATCAATTACTATCCCGGGGGGCCACTTCCATTCACAAGTGGATACCATGCGCGACCATGGGGTCTCGAAAAGCACCCTAAACACGTAATTTCCATATTCTGAAAATGCACCCCTTAACAAGTATTGGCGTGTGAAACCCTACCCTTAACAAGTATTGGAAACAAAACGATACTCTTGGCAAATATTCCCTTAAATGAACCCCTAAACAAGTACAGGAATGTTTTATTGTTACGGGTCCTTTGGTTGTCGGCTTTACCTTATTTGGTTTAGTACGACCCCACCTTCCTCGCGCAATAGGACTCTAAACACGTAGTGTTGGGGCAAAAAAGACATCCTTTAGAAAACATTTTAATTTTGTTTTATCATCCCCGCAAATTCGACCCTAAACACGTAATTTTCCTAGCGAAATAGATACCCTTTTTTCATTATTTTTGTGTTTTTGACACCCTTTTCACGTTACGTACGTAACGTGCCCTATCGTGAAAAGGACATCCTTTTTACGTGTTTTTTTTTTGGTCGCGCATGGTATCCACTCGTCAATGTAAGTGGCCCCCCCGGGATTACTATACCTGTTGTGTTAGGTTTGAGACTCGTCCTTCTGTAAGCTTTATATCATGTGATTTTAGGTATTTCTGAAAAAGAAACAACGAATATATTTATGCCTTCGTCACCAGGGGGCCAGTTTCATTAAGGAGTTACAACTGAAACTTTGCCATTAGGATAATTAACTCTCATCACGTATCTACCATAGTAACTGGTTACAGGGCTCAGCAGCCAATCTTAAAACGGGTTTCTGTGGAAGTTACAATAATGGTAAATTTTCAATAGTTGCAAGTATTTATGAAAAGGGCCTCGAAAAAAAATTACCGCAGGACAATATTGTATTAAATTTTATATGAAATGAAAACACCCTGACAAAGTTTCGAGGCCCTTTAAATCCGCTTCAGCATCATTAAAGCCATATTGCCCCTACTTAAAAAAAACATGTTTGTTATTCATAAAACTGAAGAAGGGTTTATATAGGCCTATTGAGAGCTACGAATCAGAAGAACCGCTATTCATAATTTTGAATGGGAGTAGAGGAACGCTAGTCTGATGAGTTAATTATAGTGACCCTTTTTATTCGATAATGACGAGCGACCCTCTCCAATCCTCTCTAATATAATAATAATAATAATAACTTAAACTTATATATAGCGCTTTTCATGAAATTATATCAAAGCGCTTTACAATGTAGAACATACAAAATATACAAACAAAAGTGAAATTAGAAATCATATAAGAGAGAAAAAAGGACACTGTAAATAGAGCTATGTTGAATATGCTTTCTTCATGAGATACGTCTTTAGTGTTATGCTCGTTGGATTTTTTCTCTTTAATCAAATCAATTAATAACATTATTGTTGGGGTGGACTTGTCCTTTAAATTAAATCGAAATGAAGTGATATTTGGGATAATATCCATTATGAATATCAATATTGACCTTAAGATCTGATTAATGACCCCCTTTTTATAATATGATTATATAGCGACCCTTTTCTAATTTGATTTATTGTTTTCTTCTGCATTCTTAATGATTACATAACAAACATAATCGTTTATTTCTTTTGGGGCATGAATCGTATAAAGAAAAAAGGACTAGATCTAATAAAAAAGTCATTCAAAACAAATATGATCTACTACCAAATAATTTTAACGTTTACAGTTTGCAAGAGATATTATATATTCATAGCAACCTTTATGATTAACAACCCGCGGAGCTACCCCCCCCCCCGAAAGAATTTTTAAAAAATTAGTGAAATAAATAAATTAGTGAATTAATTTTAAAAATAGAAGGCAGCTTGAGTATCGTGACGTAAAGAGACAGAATTTCAGTAGAGCTCTGAGTTCTCAATGTGTGCTCTTTTTGGCTCGCTTGCAAAAACTCAGGAATAAATAGAGCGGACAGGTCAATCATCCAGATAATATTAGAGGCAATTTGTTTAACAATAATTAAGACGATGAAAAATACAATGCAATGATTCCCTCCTACAAAATACCACTCTTGTGAAAAATTTGAGGTAGGACAAAATCCACCCCCCCCCCCCGGTAAAACCACACCAAAATGACTCTTATGTACAGTATGCATAATACTTTTTTTTTACTAGCTGTCCTTCTGGGCAGGCGGGTGGAACCCGTTTTGATTATTATAATCAAGTAATACCATGAAACATACCTGTGCCTCTAATCCAAGTTGCTTAAATCGTCGTATAGGTTCCCCAAGTTCGTGTGTATGACGAGTTAAGAGACCCCATACCGCACTGCTGTCCTGCAATAATTTAGTTTCCGAAAGGTAAAAATTAATGGTATTTTCGAATATGTTTTATATTATAAGTAGAAGATTTGTTCTTTCATATTTGTCATTGAAAACATGAATAGATCACATAAATTTGTATTGTTCTAGGAAAAAACATACGGATAATACCCCACTCCTCTTACCTAAAAGTTGCAAATCGATCTATCTGATTAAAATGAGATTTATATTCCTTATATTGAGATTAGTTTTCCACCCCTACCCCCCCCCCACAAAAAAAGGGATATTAATTAATATATTTATTTTCATAATTGTATCGTACATTTTTCCTTTGTATCCGTTTCCATTTTCATCAGATATGCAATCAACATAGAACAAAGATAAAATTTTGTTTATTCTATACTAGTATAAGAAAGAGAATTAGTAACCTTTAGTGCAACTTTGTACTCTCGATATTTCGGCCAAAAATCCTCGTAGAATTCGGCTAGGCACTCGTTAACATTCTGCATACATGCTTTAGCTTCTGCAAAAAGCAAAGAAAAGAAATATGAACAAGATGTTTTTTTCTTTGTACAATATTTATAGATAGCGTGAATCAAAGTACGAGGGTGACTTACGCGGGCTGAAGTCCACCCCCACCCACAATTTCTTTAATCTCTCGCTTCACTATCTTGTATACATATATAAAATGCAGAATATTTGAGAAATATTAACGACCCCGTATTCTTTCGGCCTTCTTTGGTGCCGCAAATAATACGCCAAACAAATTTTTGAGGGGTTGAATAGAGTTATTGATAATGGAGCATTAATATAGTTTGCAAGTATATACGTGAAGTGAGTGAGTTGATTTGTGGGGGTTAATTCTTTAATCGAGTAGTCGGTGGGTATGATCATTTTTATTTGTATTAGGGAAGGTATAAGGCCCTATATATTATCGGATATTCGGTAGCTAGTGCGTTGAACAGTTATTGATAATGGAGCATTAATGATATAGTTTGCGAGTATGCGAAGTGAGTGAGTTGATTTGTGGGGTTAATTCTTTAATCGAGTAGTCGGTGGGGGTGATCATTTTTATTTGTATTAGGGCAGGTATAAGGCCCTATATCGGATATTCGGTAGCTAGTGCGGGGCGGCAAGAGGGCCTTATAAGGTACGTGACGACATACTTTTCTCAATATTGAATTATATATATTTACAATAGTTTACAAAGCATAAACCTCTCATTTCTATTATTTTCATATCCTTTCTGCCCATTTCCCCTCTATTTTCCTCACCTTTACAGAAAATTATAGACCGGTTGTCGATCGCCCCTGAAGGAGGATGTAAAATAAAAGTGGTACATTCTGCTAGACATTGAAGTGAATTAGATGCTATATTCCGATATAATTATGATGAGGAAAATACTTTTTTAAAGAAATAGTTGCATTAAATATTATTGTATTTTACCTCGAATCGCAGCTTTGTAGTTTTCAACAGCCTTCTCTAGATTGTCCACGTGAGATATTTGTTGTTTAAAGGAGAAATCAAAATCTTCGAAGAGAATATCACCGCCAGTAACACCAGCGACTCTTCGAGACTAAAGGCAAATATAAGAAAACAAAAACAAAATGCAAAAAAAAACATAACATAATATTAATAAACATGAAAATTATTTTAGAACTTCTTTTTTTCATCAAAATTTAATTCGAAAAATCGATCGATCATTACAAATAAAAACAATTATCCCTTTGAAATAAAAACCCCAAAATACTATGCTAAAGAAGCTAATTAAAAATAAGTATAGATCCAAATCATTATTCTTGATATGCAAAATTATAGGCGATTGCACTGACCCACAAATTTCACTAAAAGCAGTGGCCAAAATATAGTGAAATTTTGTTTGCAGTATGAAAAGATATATTGAAAAGGTTTACAAGAAACAATTGACGACTATATGTTTGAATTGATTTCTAATACATCAATAAAATGGGAAAATAGGTCCTACCTGATATGAATCTGTCATTGTGGACGAGCTGCTTCTTGGCTGTTATTCATTATTAAGAGTCCATTTGTATTCTCTAAAACAAGTATTTATTTAAAAAATGTTTCTAAAAAGTTGATTGCTTTTACTTTGCTTCCACTTAAAATGATCTGAAATATGAGTTTTGCTGTTTGTAGAAGTATCTGATAATATGTACAAGATGTATTTTTTAATGTTATAGAGATCACGCTAGGTATAGGGGGCTCTACGTTTTGCTCGCCCATAGTGACTCATGCACTCTATGCGCACTTCACGAAGGTAATTGTTACGTCACAAAAGAAAGGTGCGCGCGCACCCGCAGTGTCCTAGTCCCGTCATATCAATTTTATTTCAGGGCAATGGCGGGCAATGGGCAAGTGGCAGAGGCAAAAATGAGTGGCAGAGACAAAAATGGCAGAGGTAAAAATGACAAAAAACAAACTGTCACAAAGAAAACGGCAGAGGCCAAAAATTTACGGGCCAGTGATCGATTTCGACAATGGTATTTGTACCGATGAAAACTATTCATGCAGCGGCATTCTTGCTTTTCCAGTATCGGTGCCGTCCCCAAACTGTGAGTCAAGTGCAAAACATTACTTATAGCGCAAAATTTGAAGAAAATAAAATCCGAGCGAGCAAAGCTAGCGGGCAAAATTTCAACAATTTTATTAAAAAAATCAAATTTTGTGATAAATCTTGAATTAGGTCTATGTGTAATAATAAAAAATGATATATTTCACCCTGGGCTCTTTATTCATTTTCTTTGTTTTTCTCTTTTTTCCAGGTTTTTTTTTTTGGGGGGGGAAGAAGGGGGCTTCCATCTGTACGCCAGTGGGCGTCGATGAAAATTAAGAAGCTAATAAGAGCCTTTTGATGAGAGCTATATTGTTTGATTAAACGACATTCCCTTCCGGCGTGATATCTGGTTTATACGATTTTCTTAAAAGGTGCCTCCACTATATACACAAAATCATGGGCGCACCCTCGGCCTAAAAGCCACCCCTCTCCCCTATGCCAAAACCTGGATCCTCTTAAATGGCTACCACTGATCCCGGTGGTATCAATTTAGTTGAAACAATATTTAAAAAAAAAGATATGACCCCCTCCAGTAAGTCCGAACTTTTAACTACGTGTAAACACTAGCTTTTCTAAGGAATTGGCCATATTATACTCAAGCAGTGACGGATCCATGGAGACGGGTATATCCGGTCCGTGCCCCCCCCCCCTTGAGCCATAATGACAATTTTTAATGTAAATATGTCGTTTTTACCCATGTGTGCCTCCGCGGACGAATGAATGACCTTCAAGTCATTTTAGGTGAACCCCTTTTTTTTGCTTATCAAATTTTCATCGGGAAAATGTGCCCCCCTGGAAAATCCTGGATCCGCCCCTGTACTAAAGGGATTCACTATGCCATTTTGATAACAGGGTGTTTAAGACCTGTATGTTTTACTAATTTTTATCACGGAAGTAAAAATGAGTGACTCCCTATTATTACCTCTTGTCACTTCTGCCTCTGCCATTATTATCTTTCTCATTTTTGTCTGTCATTTCTACCTCTGGGATTTTTACATCTGTCATTTTACCTCTGCCAGAATCCCAAAGAGGAGACAAGTCACTTCATTTATACTGTGAATTGATCCGTTAAATAAAGAGATTGAAATGGGGGTCGGGGCGGGGGGCCAGCGAGTCATGTAAACCCATCAGAAGCTTCAGGAAAATATTTCAGGAATTCATTCAAAACAGTAATAGACAAGACCAATATTGGGAGAATTTGAATTCAAGGAGCATTTTGGGGTAAAAGTTGGGAACCGGTCTATTTCACCTAATTTGAATGTGCTGAGTCTGATAAGACCGGTTCCCAAGCCAATTTTTAATGTCTTCACCACCTAATTTGCATAAACAAAATGGCTGCCAAATTGACCATTTAAAATCTAATTTCTACAATATTCTTTCATAATAGGGCCTACTCGCTTTCATCGACATGGATACTACAAAGTCCTGCATACATAACATGTACCATTCGGGAAAATTTGTTATTTCTTTTTTCGGCTAATTAATTATGCAAATTTATGCATATTTTGCAATATTATGCTATAATTTGATAATTACACCTAAAAGTTTATCATTTTGGGTACAAATAGCATTTGTATCATTATGATACTTGTTTGGCCCTTAGATATAATATTTAGATCATTTTTTCTATGTATTTTAGCATTTTTTATTTTTCTTTATGTTCCTGTATTTTCTGCCATTTGCTTTGGATTTGTTTGATATGAGATCTTTAAAACACTAATATCAATGGCAGACAAATATTAAGCTTCAATGATTGAATCATTTGATAAACTTCTTTTGCCACAAATGTTAATTGTACTCAGGAACAAATACACACACATGCTCCCACACCCACACCTGTATATAGAAAGTACTATACTTGCAAGGTATAGTAGACATGCCCAATATAAAAACACTTTGATGCCTATTATCCTATAATCATGCCAATTACCAATTCAATGAACCCGTACGAAAAGAACAGTTTAGGAGTTGGAAAACCTGTAATCATGCTGAAATTAAATTTCTTGAAAGAGAAATATAATGTTTTATAACAGATCTAATAATCAAATAAATGTATGACTTAAGCAGTGTAGTTTATCAATCTGATATAAGTATCAGTACATTGTTAACATCGTTGTAGCAAAATCATATCATTTGATTCAGCTCCATCAGAACTACAATCAAAGCAGTTAACCAAAGAACAATTTGTGACAAATGCAAAGGGTCTGTATTACTGGATCACTTGCTATAATTTTTTGGTCATTACCGATTTATTCATTTATTTGGCAACGATACATTTTCCCCAAGTCAACCATCAAAGTGATAACTGAAAACCACAGCTTCTATCCTATCCTTGCCTTGGAAGATTCTTTTACAAACGATACTGAATACAGAAGAGGAAATGATAAAAACATTTGGCTAAACACAGATTAGCTCCATGATAAAAAAAAATGGGCGAAACGAGGAGGCTTCCAGCCCAGTCACTGCCCAATGCAGAACAAATTTTCATACTGCGTCCTATGGTTAAAAAGTGCTCGGGATGCCTGATGAAGGTAAACCAGCATGTAGACAGTTGCAGAAGTCCAGTCTAGAGGTTATCCGGTCATGGATATTTTCTGCACCACCTCATGTAAGACAATGTCTGATCTCAGCAATATTGTGGAGCTGGTAATATGCAGATTGGCAGACATCTGATGTGCATTTCTTCATGATCATTGTTCTATCAGAGACTACGCCAAGAGATCTACCCTTGCATACTGGAGATATATAGCTTCCTCAACTATTAAGACTAGAGTTGTAGTCATAATAATTACACATATATGGAGATGACAGAACAAGATACTTCGCTTTTTATCGTTAAGCTCCAGGAAGTTGACCTTCATCCAAAATCGAATCCTCAATGGCAGCACCAACAACAGCAGCTGCACGAACCTCTGTATCTTTAACTTTTGGATCAAAAGTGAGGTATACAGCTGGATGACATCAGCATAGAAGTGTATACCAAGACCATGAAGCCACATTATAGAGCCAAGAGGAGTGATGTACAGTTTGAAGAGTAAGGGACCAAGGACAGACTCCCAAGGAACTCCATAGCAAAGGGTAGTCACAGGATACTACACGCCAGTGATGAACAACTTCATACAGCTCTGTTAGCAAGGTAAGAGGAAAGCCATTGGAGTGCAGAATCATCAATTCCAAAACAGACTGTCAGTCTTCCAAAAAGAATGACATGTTCAGTGGTATCAAAACCGGTTGTCAAGTTCAAAATAACTTAGGCAACTGTTTTCCTCATAGAAACAGATATCCTGGCTCTACAATCGAAGAAAATTCTCGACCTAGACTTTGATGGTGAAATATCAGACTCGCATGCCTATCAGAGCTTTGTAAGCTATTGGATGCTGTTGAGTTTAATACCGATCAAAAGAAGTGGATTAATAATAACCTACATGACTGCCAAAAAAGTCAGGTACCCACCATCCTCTGAAAGACATCTTCGTTATGAATTAGAAATAGTCTATCTTCCCGGGTCTATCTTATGAAGATATGAAGATGTGTGAATATCAGAAGTTTGATAAATGGCCAAAGGGACATTACATGATTCACTGCGGTATTAAAAAGGTGCACTCCGAGCATTTTAACACCTGAAACAAGATCTGGTCAGACAGCATATCTCTATCAAGACAAAAGTTTATGTTTCTCTATATGGATCTGTGACATGAGAATCGGACATATCTCAAGAACAAAAACACGATGACTTCGATACGAACTGCCTCCGCAGAATACTTGTACTAAATTGGTTTGATTTCAACAATTAGAGATGACTTTTATAATATGAGGCTGCCCTATCAATGAAATATGGAACACCAAATCGAGCTGACATTGATCATTCAACACCACGAAGGTAAAGGTGTATATCAAGCTGGGGGAAGCTGGATGCCTCTAAGTTGGATGAAGCGACAAACCGTGATAGGACAGGTGCAGTGCTGCATTGGAAAATATATATTATGGAGATGCACAAGTAATCTGTTAATGAAGTCCAATGATCAATTTTTTTATTGAAAGGATATGCAGTGACTAATTCGTAGTGGAACTTTAGGAAATCACAGTCTGGCTTTTAAAACATGGAAAACGGTCTAATTGATATGATAAAATGAGATATTAGATGGATTATATGCGGGTTCAGTTCTGAGAATTTTTTTTAATCGGGACTATTTGACAAGCATAATGGAGAAACACACAGGACATCTCATTTCAGCAGACTGTTTTCACTTCATTTTGCTAAAGAAAAACACACTAAATATATATATACATGTATGTGTGATCAGATTCTATTGGTAGGGGAACATAACTTCTCCAAAGGATATTAAATGCAACTAATTGACTATTAGGAGTTGAGAATTACAGTACTGTCATAATTCAAATTTAATAATTCATCATCTAAAATTGTAAATATGAATAAATTGATTGATATCATAATTCAAGATACCATTTTATAAGAAAAATTTAAGCAATTAATAGTGACACTCTCTTGAATAGTGATCGGTTCCTGAAATTCGTTGGGTCTCCACCAATGTGCTTTTGAACGAGAAGGCACTCCCTGCACGAATTTACCTTTGCAGATGGGGCAGCATCTGTTTATGCCCATGGATATATACGAATAAAAATGTAAAAAAGTGATTACATAATTAAATCATTGAAGCTGATTATTTTCTTCCAGTGATAATCAATACCTTGACAGATCCCATAACAAACACGTACAAACAAGGGACAAAATACAAAGAATTACATGAGAAATTAAAAAAAAAACAATAAAATACATTATTATTCACTGTGATATTATATTCTAAGGGTCGTACAATTATTTGTAATGATGCAAATGCTATTTGTACCAAAAATATAAACATTTGAGCTGAAATTATCAAATTCTAGCATAATGATCCAAAATATGTATAAATTTCCATAATTAATTAGCCACAAGCAAAAATAACAAATTGTCCAGAAAGGTACACGAATGTATGCAGGATTTTGCAGTATTTATGTCTGTGAAAGCAAATATAATTAGAGAACATTGTCGAAATAGTATTCTGAATTGTCAATTTGGCAGCCATTTTGTTTATGCAAATTAGGTGGTCAAAACATGAGAAATCAGCTTGGGAACCGATCTTATCAGATTCAGCAT
Source organism: Lytechinus variegatus (assembly GCF_018143015.1). Lineage (NCBI taxonomy): Eukaryota > Metazoa > Echinodermata > Echinoidea > Temnopleuroida > Toxopneustidae > Lytechinus > Lytechinus variegatus. The sequence continues at coordinate 68,862,396 of NC_054742.1, forward strand.
ATTTGAATTGTGTGAAATAGTCCGGTTACAAACTTTTACCCAAAAATTCTTCTTAAAGTTTATATATAGGCCTCTTTTTCCAGAATGGCTCTAGTCTATGCATAAATTTGCATAATTAATTAGCCGCAAACCGAAATAGCCAATTTTCCCAAATGGTACATGCTATGTATGCAAGATTTTGCAGTATCCATGTCTGTGAAAGCGAATATAATTAGAGAACATTGTCAAAATAATAGTTTGAATGGCCAGATTGGTAGCCATTTTGTTTATGCAAATTAGGTGGTCAAAACATGAGAAATCAGCTTGGGAACCGATCTTATCAGATTCAGCATATTTGAATTGTGTTAAACAGTCCGGTTCCCAACTTTTACCCCAAAATGCTTCTTAAAGTTTATATAGGCCACTTTTTCCAAAATGTTTCTAGTCTAAAAAGGTCTCTCTTTTCAGAAATACCTATTGTAAGAAAGAGCACATAGGGAAATATTGAGCAGCATCAAAACAATATTGGACTCCACCCCTTGCTCTCCCGTTCCTCCCATCTCTTTCCCCCTTTCTTCCCCTTTAGCGCTTTCTTTATACTCTACTTTCCTACCAGCCCCCTCTCTCCCTCTTTATTTATCTCTCCACACTTGTCTCTCTCCCTCTCTCTCACTTTCACCACTATGTTTGCCTCTCCGTTGGCCTCTCTTGTTTTCATTTCATACATGATGTTCTTTTTCTGACATCCCATCATCCCATCTCTTTGACATGAATAAAAATAATCTTATCTTTCACATCTTGGCAAACATATTTAAATGGTTATTACAAAATAACGTACCATTACACTTCTATCAATTTTTTTTTTCATTTTTTTAATCGTCTTTTAATAGACTGTAAGTCACCATTACATGTATCAATGTTTCTCCATCTCAACTTGCACATAAAGGCAAACATGTTATAATAATTAATCAAAGACATCATTACAATAAAAATGTGCATTCATCTTAACCCCTTCCAAACAGTCCAGCAAAAGTCAAGACCGTAATTAAAATAAATCATCAATATCAGAAATGTTTAAATTGAAAATTAATTGGTTGGACCGTGGACCTAGTATGTCTATGGTTGGACCCAGTACTAACATACATGTATAACCATTATTACATCAATTTCATGGTTGACCTAGTATAAGTCAAATCTAATGAGATTTGATTTTACTTTATTTTACTGGTCTGAAAAATCACTTTGACTGAATTGGGGATTATTCGATTTCCACAGATTTCATCTGAATGTACTACGGCAATTTCACGTGAATGTTTCATTCAAAATAGCATAATAGTCATGATTTTGGCAGTTGTTTAAATGGCTATTAATTATCATGCCCAGTGAAAATGTTCCTTTATCACCCCAACTGATACATGCCAAATGATGCTTATGGTTATCATAAGCTAGTATTAAATAACAAATCGTGAGAGCCTACAAAGTACATACATTTACTTTGTCCAGGAATTGAAAAGCACTCAAATTCATGATATAGCTAAAATAAATTCACATGAATGTACATGTAGTGCCACAGTGACAGTCACACCAACAAAACCAATAAACAGCATGTTGTAAGGAACATAGATCGATTTCTCTGGTGTGACTGTGACATAAAGATGGTGCATTATTAAATATTATCATCAAATTGTTAAGGAGAGATTGTTGCCTATATTGTCAGTCTAGAACATGGAGACTCACAACATAAATTCACAAGTAAAAGATCTTCCACAGTCCATACACATTTATATTTGACAAATTTGTGGATGTCTTAAAAGACCATTTTCTTCAATCCATTATTATTCCATGATTGTAATTACTTAATCAAAGGCAGAGGCTATATACAATTATCAAGTCAGGAAGATTGTAATGTGCACTCAGTAATCTAAGCCATTATCATTTTTATCTCAATTATTTTCCTATTCACTTCTTAAATAATTAAAACTGAGGAAGTTGAGACATATTGTGTTCCGGTGTTGAGACAAAAATATTACAATTACACCAAACAAAATAATTAAGAGCAGAAGTGCAGAACACTTCTACAATTGTAATTACTGATTTAAAGAAACAGAAATGATTTTGAAGTTGTCTGCTCAACTGTTCTTTAAAATTTTGATCTACTCCCTTTACCCCTCATCAGATAAGACTATTAAACCTGCATTTATGGTGATTAGAGAAATTATTTCACCTAAATACAAACTTGCTTTAAAAGGGGGGGAAATATCAGAGTAGGGAGATGAAAGATTGAAAAAAAAATTGACAGACAAGAAATTCTGAAAATTTAGTTGTAATGACTACACCTACATGGATCTCAAATTAGCTGCATTGTGATCCAGAGAGCGGTTTCATATAGTTGTTCGTAAGTTAAGAGCGACCTTAAGAACAACTGGAGAACCTTTCTTATGCGCTTACCCATTGCCAATGAATATACCATACTGCATAAGAAAGGATCACCAGTCGTTCTTAAAGTCGCTCTTAACTTAGAAACAACTTTGAGAAACACCCACCAGGGTAGTTTCATAGTGCAAAATTCTCCTCTACATATAAATAGCTAGTAAAATTCAATCTTTCTTAAAAGAATTGCTCTGGATGTATACTTTTTAATGAGGATATAAACAATTTGCTCACTAAATTCTGTGACAATTAAAAATACATATTCCCTACCCTCTTGTCACTATCTTTTCAGCAAGTAACTAAATTGAAATTTACATACATGTTGTTATAGTGATTTTCAAGGATTAGACAGCCATACTTTCTAATTCCTCATCTGATTTGCTTCATATTTCATCATTCTGTTTTTCTTAATTTCTTCCCTTCACAAAAATGATTTATTTACAAAGTTTAGATTCTCATTTAAGAATACCTGGTAGTTAACCAGTTGCAAGTGTGATAATCAACCAATGGGAACCACTAAGGGACATAACAGTTACTTACACCATATGTGCTGTATTGAGACAAAAAAAAACAGTATAAAATACTATAAGAAAACTAATAAGTATTAATTTTGCACAGAAATAATTGGAAGTTATTTGCTCAACTGTTCTCTTATTTAGATGTTCATATCTCATTTGACAATTAATAACATGAACCACAAGCAGGTGCTACAATCCTCCTAATCAGAACCAGTACGTAGAAGATGCGTTGTCCTTTAAAATCACAAATGTCAGCAAATGAAGCAATGGTAATACAGGCAATCATCAGGCGATGACGTCTTCTCACATCAACAGTTACATCATCTCTAATATTGTTCCTTGATCCTTGCTAATGGATGTCACTAAGTGTTGACGGCCTCCGTGGAATTCGCTGGTTTGGATTCATCCACGGCTGCTGCAAGGAGCATGTCTTTCTGCCGCACCTTCCGCTCCTCTATCATGTTGTAGAATCTTGAGGTGAGCACTACCGTACCATACACAGTCAGGGTCACCATCGATAGACTGAATCCTCGGTACAAGAAATCAGCCACCTTCTTTGATGTTGACATTTTGCTTTGTGTCCTGTAACTCTTTGAAGCTAGAGATCTAGATGGTGTGTAGGCAATATCAATAAACCAGCAATTCTGTCAAGAAAAAACAGGAGTGTTAAGTTATAGTTTGTACAGCATGTTAGAACACTAAGAACAAATAGCGCTTGTAGAGAAAGTTTTGAAGTGCTACTATTGGAATTACACTTCACAGCAAAACATTATTTCAGCAGTAACTTTCTCATTGTTTAACATTTTAAAGGGTGACAGTATCTCATTACATTTTGACATGGTGATAAACCTGAAATAAGGCAAACTATGTATTTTGTTAGTAAGAAAAGGGACTCTGTTTTGGTTTTACATACATAGGCAAGTTTGTGAAAAGTTTGCTCTGAAAATGTTTGACTTTGACATAAATGATATGCTTTGGCTTTGTGTTTCCTAAGTTCTAATGTCAATGACAAATGAAATTTCGAGGCTCTTTGTAACGAAAGTGAAGCTGGTGGCAGAAACATCAGAGAATATCGTCACTGTTTCCAAGACAAATTTACGAGGAGAATTTAAAAAAAAAATGTTAAAAAACTCCTCGAAACAGACCAGGGTGACCAGACGTCCCGTATTTCCCGGGATTGTCCCGTATTTTGCTCCTGTGTCCCGGCGTCCCGACAAACCCTTCCCGGGACGCCTATTTGTCCCGTATTTCAGAATATTGAACAAATTGTACACTGTTGGTCATAAAGGTGGAATATTTTTTTTCACCAAATTTTCACAGCGTAATTATTACAACATGATTTGAATATTGCATTTATGGTGCATGATAACCACTTTACTTTATTATTCTGCCTTTTACACACGTTTGACAGTGATATTTTACAGGTTTATGTCCTAAGCGATGGATGTCATGACCATAGAACAACAATGACGACAATATACAGTAAATTAAAGGATCATGAATATTTATTTTTAATCAATCTCAGAGTTTTCCAGATGACAGATGACAGATGACTTCTTTTTTGTGATTTCATGGACAAATTTGCATCAAACTTGAGTCATTGTTCTTACTCAGTCGCTAGTATCGGGTATGTCCACCCCTGGCACGAACCAGTGCATGCAGACGTCGTGGCATGCTGTCCACAAGCTTGTTCATGACTTCAACAGGCATAGCGTCCCATTCTTCCCTCAGAGCATCTGCCAACTCCTGCAGATTTTGAGGAATGACCTCTCTGTCATTGATGGCTCGGCCTAGTGCATCCCATGCATGCTCTATGGGGTTCATATCCGGCGAACAAGCTGGCCATGGCAACTGTGCGACGCCCTCTGCCTCCAGGAATTCCCTTACTGCAGCGGCCCTGTGCGGTCTAGCGTTGTCATCCTGCAGTCGGAAATTGTGCCTATACGCTCGTCTTGCATATGGAAGACAGTGGAACTCCAAGATATCCCTGTAGGCGGCGGCGTTGACGTTTCCGTCCGGAACCACCAGTGGCGTTTTTCCTCCATAATGGATGCCGGCCCATATCATCACTGAGCCGCCTCTGCCTTGAGTCGTCTCGTGGATACATTCATCGCGGAGGTTTTCCCCGGCTAATTGACGAACTCGTTGTCTCCCATCCTTTGGGTCAAGGATGAACCGGCTCTCGTCCGTGAAGGCCACATGTTGCCAATGTCCTGGATGAAGCCTTCTGTGCTCCCTAGCCCAAAGAAGACGAGCTACTCTGTGGCGAACAGACAGGCGTGGACATTTGGTCAACCGTCGTGCTCGGTAACCATGTTGGAGCAATCTGCGACTAACGGTTGACCGGGAAACGTTGATCCCATGATACCTCCTCCACAATCGACGAAGACGGCTCGTGGCCAATTTCCGGTTTCTGCGGCTGAAATTCAACAGTTGGCGATCATATCTTCTTGTGGTCATTCTGGGACGTCCTGGAGATTTCCGTGACCGCACATTCCCCTCCTCACGTTGACGTTTCAGGATCTTAGAGACTACAATCTGTGATATCCCTAGGACTTCTGCGATATCAGTCTGTTTGTAGCCCTCCTGTTGCAGTGCTACCACTCTCTCGCGTGTTGCTGTTGCCGTTGGGCCAGGCATAGTCCAGGGAACGTCTCTACCGATTTTTATTTCAAACGGTACAAGGAACTCGAAAAAATGCAACCTTCTTATACACAGTGCCAAATCAGGGAAAGGGATAGAATATCACATGCATAGGCTTTTATAGTCTACAACAAAAGAATTTATTACGTAATCCAAATTTCTCATGTTATAATTTTACCTGTGTAATGGGGAAACATTATGTAATCACTCAATTACCATTTTGTCTACGCGTAGCCTTTCAAATACCAACAAAACTGTCGACTTTTATTCAAAAATATTTTATTCCACCTTTATGACCAACAGTGTAGTTAATACATTTAAAATAATCAACAAATGACGAAGCAGGGACAACAATTAAATCGATAACTGTAAGCTTTTGCAAGTTCTGCGGTGATTTCTTGCTAACACAATACATTGAAAACGAACTGAGGCCTGTTTCTCAACACCGTCATAAGTCTAACTTCTTGACTAAATCGGAGATAGTGAGTTACTTGTCCGCTAACTGTTTCACGAAGCCCTCTTTACCAAGATCGGGTACAACAACCTCACTAAATATTTATGACACCTCTGAACCTGTCCTAACTTCTTTCTTAATGACGTATGGCATCACTTGGGGAGACTATGACATGCAAAAGTGCCGAGAAATTTGAAATTATAATCTTACGTAATCAACCATAGAGGTTATAAGTTAAATCTCAAAATAAGTGGGATAATGCATTCAATGATCATTGTAATACAAAGTAACTATGAAAACTGTTGGTACAACACCACAAAACCATTCATTTTGAAATAGTAAAATAATTTAATCGATAAAAATTCTACCACGTCAGGCCATCCATAATTGGACTTGAATTTGTTGTTTTCAGACCCTATTGACATTTGGATAAATCCTAGTCTCTAATTTATGCATAGAATTTGTTAAATGGTAAGATCGGTATCAAAGATTTATTTTAAAAAAATGTTAAACTATATTTCGATTATGGTTGGAATCGTAAAACATTGTAAAATTATCATTATTTTACAAATAAAACCGTTATGGTTTACTTTCGTAAACTATTAAAATTGGATATCCCGGGGGTACCCATCTCAACGTCCACATGTGATTTTTTTAGTCATGAAATAAATTATTCATAATTCAAATTTTCAGTAATTGAATGCGCCAGTCTTCATGGTCTAAGTGTGTATGATGCATAATTTACCTGTGCTATTATTTTAAAAGATGCAATTCCCAATTCATCACAATATTTGCAATTTCGTCATAATTTTTCTTTTTGAAAATTATGCTATTTTGTGACTAAGGCTACGTCTCGTCTGCTCTTTTTACCGATAGTATCGATACCAAGGTATTTTAGTTAGGAAGCCTTTAGTGAAACAGGTTTAGTAAGATTGGAACTAACTCCGTGGTTTGTGGATAAAGATATGAATAACTTGTCCAGGTGTTGAGAAACGGGCCCCTGGCCTCCTGCCTGTGTGTGGCAGGCTACTAGCTAGGCAAGTAGGATCGAAGCAAATTCTCACATCCTCACATGATAAACAGTTTTTCCAAAAAATAATCACAAAATCGGCGGGAAATTCTTATAATTATACTATGAATTCTCAGATTAATGATTTGGAGATGTAATCGGAGGAACAAGTTATTGACTTTTTATATAGATCTAGTTGTTTCAGCTTTTAGTTTTGAGTCTTGGTGTGCATGATGACGCGAAGTTTCATCTAATTTTTAAGTTTGACAATATGTTTTACTTTGAAATTTTATTCATTTCTAAAATATTTTATTTTTTTAATTTTAAAAATACGTTTTAAAAACACAAAATAAAATTATGATTTTTATTAGATGGTTGGAATTTTTTGTTTACTTGAAGTTTGAACTTTTCCCTATTTCTTTCTTTTATATATACCCTATCCTTTCTGCTTGCCCTTTTTTGTTCCATCTATCTTTATTTCCATGGGTGTCGATCGGTATTCTTGGTTGGGGCAGATGATTGACACAAATTTTCTTGTGGATGGGGATCTTTCAACATTACCCCCACTACTTAAGTGTGAGCTCACCATGTAGTATGTATATTACCCATTTGTAAATATGTTACTTTTGTTCAAATGTTTGAGCCTTTATTTGCCCCAATAGGGGCCAAAAGGTATTTATTCAATAAAGTTCAAAGTTCAAAATCAAAAGTTAGGACATGTGGGAGTGGTTGATATGCATGGTGTTCTTGGAAATTCCTTCATTGTTGTAGTGTACTATGCTTGTATAATTTTTTTGAAAATTCAATTTGTGTTACAAGTAAGCCTATTCTAAACTCATACCGAGAAAAAATGACAAATTTGACTGGACCATGTACATAGTGATCTGTTTATTGAGCATGATGTATACACAGGGGCGTCGATCCATTTTTCAGATGGGGGGGGGGTGGCAAAATTATGAATCAACGTTCCAAAGGCGCTCGATCACAAAAAACGGACAAACTTACCCGCACACACCCACACACATAGGCATATATATATATATATATATATATATAAATATATATATAACTCGTGAGAAAGAGACACATATCTCACCTTCACCAACAATGGCGAGCGCGAAGCGCGAGCTAAATTTTTTAGTATGTCATGAAAACAGGAAAAATGTACCTGTTTAGGTTTGTTTGTAGTAACTCATGAGGAGGGTCGATACATGTTTCTCACTAGTGAGCGAGCTGAAATCTGTTTATTTTCTGACCTGAAGCTTGATATTCTAAGCATTTTTGGTACCAATGATTAAAGCCTGTGTATAGCTTTGGTAAAGGGTCAATAATGAGATTGATAATCGAATATCATCTAACATGTCTAATATGACAGTCTTACTGAAGCGTAGAGACCGTTAGATATTTTTCCAACTGCACTTCTCTGAGAAAATTTCAAATATTCAAATCTTGGATATATAGCGCCCTCTCTCGGCGATGCTTGTTTTAAATTTAAAAAATGGGCATTCAAGCACTTATCTTATAAATTTAGTGATTAGCTATCCAAAAGTTGCAGACAAAGAATATATCTTGAAAGTTTCAGCCCATTCCATGATTTGGAATAGGATTTTATTGAAAGACAAAAACACATCGATATTTTAATTTGATCGGGTAACCCGATCAAGTTAAATTTCCATGTAAAATCGCAAAATTTATCCTGTAAAACACATTTCCATTTCATATCCTCCACATCATAACTGTTATAGGGCATATCCATTCATATTAGCTAGCAATGAATTGGAATAGTGATAAGTGCATTTTGGTGAATTTACCAAAACTATACACAAGCTTTAAGATGGGTTTAAGATGGATCTAGAAGAACAATAGATGCGAGCTGAAAATTTTGATCTGGAAAAAAAAGACACTTTAATGGAAGATATATATCCAACAAAAGATTATTGCAAATCAAAGTTCTTTTGAGGTTTAGATTGAAAACGGGACATTTTATTCACCTAGATATCATGAAAAGTATGGGTTTTTGGTACATGATGCGAACGCGAAGAGCGAGCTGAAAATTTTATATTCCAATCTGAAAAGCAGACATTTTGAGCACGATTTTAATCAAAATCGAGTTGGTATCTCGCTTGCTTGCTGATTTCAGTGTAGCATTACAATCTTATTTTATTTTAGTTGCACATGCGGAATTATTGGGGGGCAAAACGATATGTTTGCCCCAATATTTTCATTGGTAGGGCAATCGCCCCCTGCCCCCCCCCCCCCCCCCCCCACCAGGATCGAGCCTCTGTGTATACAACTTCTCTCTTAAATCTAACCTGACTGGCAATATCTTTATTCTTCTTAATGCATGATGATAAAATGCAGATTCGGACCAATTAAGACTAGCACAAATTACAACCTGTGTGGCCTCTCGAGCGCCTTCGGGCTTACCGTCATTCCTTAGAGATTTATCGTGCACCCTTTTACTCCCGTTTATTTTTCCACCCTTTTGAATTAATGATTTATTCAAATTAATTTATTCACCACTGATGGGATGGAACACCCTATCAACAAAAGTTGATTTTCGTTGGGGTCCTTTTATGTCATGTGTTAAAAAATATCAGATACATAAACATTTCATTCTTTTTCATCTTGAACCTCCACCCATCTGTTTAATAGTCCTGATAAAATGTTTTTATTCAGTAACAATATACACAAAGTGCGAGGGAAACAATCTGATTGATGGCATACCATAATCATCATGATCAAACTTTTCATTTTTCATCATCATTATAATAATTTTTCTACCCTAAATTATTGGGGGGTGATATATCTCCCCCCCTTCCCTCCGTGATCGACACTCATGTTTATTTCCAATACCATACTTTATCCGTATTATTTATTTTGTAATTATCTGCGTTATTGTTTGAATATTTTTTGTGTCTTTATTACCCTGTGAATATATCGCAATTCGGCCTTAGCCGCGATGATGTCTTGATTTTTATTAACAAACCATTTATCTATATATTTCCGTTCTTCCTTCCCTAGACATTTTCTTTTCTCTCTCTCTGTTCATTTTTCTTTCTTTCCTTCTTTCTCTTACTTTCGTTCTTTATCAAATATCCTTTTTTATTTCCTTCATTCTTTCTTTTATTATAATTACCTTGCCTTCCTTCTCTCTTCGTCTCCTGTTTATTTTCATACTTTCTATCCTTCCATTACTTTCTCTTTTTTCGGTCTCTCCTCCCTTCCACTCTTTCTTCCTTTCTTTATTTTTTCCCTTCTTATTAATCTTTTCCCTTATTCTTTCTTTCTTTCTTTCTTTTGTTTCTTTCTTTCTTTCCCTTCCTTCCAGTTTTCATCTTTCTTTCTTTCAAGTTCACCTTCCCTTCCAATTCTTTATATTTTCACAAGTCTAACACTTTGTGTGGGCTTCTTTGTTGATCTTCGTTTGTCAATTGTCCCGTATTTCATTTTGTGAAATCTGGTCACCCTGAAACAGACGGATGCCAGCTGTCTATGCCAGAGCGTACTTGCTTGCACCTGACGACACCGAGCTGAACGGGCCGAGCTTGCTATTGACGCAGAGCCAGCCCGGACCCAACAGCCTTTCCGTGTTCGGGCTGCCGCAGAAAGCCGCGGTGCGACGTGCACGACAGCCCGGCCCCGAGGCGGAGACGCCGGAGTTAGAGAGGCCGTGAATTATTGATGTTTTTGTATATAATTCTTCGGCCCATTCATCATTCAATTAAAATCTACCGGGAGTAAATACTTAATCCATTTATATAAATAAGAAATATCAATAAATCTGGCGGAACTTACTGAACTATAGTAAGACTTGGACAGACTTTCTCGCCAGACTGAGAGGAGACTGAGATCGGAGGTTGCATAATTTTTCCAATTGTTGGGATAAAAATTAGCAAAGCTAGCTACAAACAACACACGGTAGATATTGACAATTTGATAATCCAGTTACGGTTATTGGAATTTATATATGAAATTTTTAATCTTGAATCAAGATAAAATTTAAATCAAAAATATAAATATATTAAAAACTTTTGATTTTTTGATCACTGAAATATTTTTAAAAATTCTAATGAATAAAGAATCATTATAATTCTAACATCCACGTAAAATTTTCGACTCGGTTTAATAATGATCATGATAATAGTTCACTAATTTCTACCGACTGTCAATATTTTGGAATAGGCCGAGGAGTGAACTGAAAAAGTTAGCTTTTGTTTTTGTCAGAGTTTTGTCACGAATCATAATGGCATCGAATGATCCATTAGAGGACAAACGAGTTGAAGATTTAGCTGCACATCTTGCAGAGACAACAGATAAGAATGTTCCGAATCTGCTGCTCGCCTTGCAAGGTATTTTTTCCTCCTATTCGACTCCAGTGCCGACATATTGAAAAAAATGTAGGAAACTCGTTACATTATTAATATTATTACATAGACCACTCATCCAATTGAATAAGGTCTACTGACTGTTAATGTTAATGTTATGTTTTTAATATTGTTGTTTTTTGTATTTTGTTTTCATGAAGGCATTTTTTTTGGGGGGGAGTAAGCTAAGTAAGAGAGACGATATGTGATTGGATTTGATCATTCATGTTATTGATGATTGTTATTTGCTTTGTCTTTGACCTTTGTTTTATTTCAACAGGATCAAAAGTTTTCTTATTTGCATATTTCAGACACTGAGTCTGAGATAGATCCCTCAGTCTATTGATGGAATATTCATGAATATTCATGCTGTTTGACCTGCCATCCTCATGCATGCAATGTTTTCTTCTTCCAGGCTGGTACAGTCCGCCACTGGCGTTTTGACATCGGCCTGGGCCGGCATGCTGGGGCCTGTTGCATGAAACTTTGAAGGGGTCTTTCGTAGAACCATTCTACGTAAGAACGAGATATCGCTCAACTGTTTCACAAAGCTGATTTGGGCGATACAAAGAACGGTCCTTGCAAAGACACCTCCAAACATGTCCTACGTAGGCATGATCTTCTTCACCGCCCACTAGCCAGGAGGCTTCTAGAGAGTAAAAATCATTTACTAACGTAAGGTTACTCTCATACGAAGCCAGGGCTTCTATTCTATACATGTGTGTGTACCACCAAAAAACCATGATACGGACGCTTGCGTTGCGTAACGTGGGTGAAGAACAATACAATGTAGAACACAAGATGGCGGCATAAACATTGGGCAAGTCTCTTCTTTTTATTACCTTATTACCGGATGTACTGGAAAAATGCAGAAAGCTGCAGCCAAGTTTCCAGGTCTAGCTTTCAACCAAGCTCAATCTTCTTCCACAAGTATACTATGTGTTACAGTGTCAGTGTTCAGTCACTTTTCATGATATTTTTCTCATTTTTTAATGAATTCTTGTCTGAAAATAAAATGTATAGCATAGAAATGTCGGAAATGAAGTTGTATCCCATATACATGATTTAGGGCTAGATCTTTTAGAGAGAAAGTAGAAATCTTGGGGGCGAAAGTTTCAGGTTTTTTGGTGGTACACACACACGTATAGAAAAGAAGCCCTGGCTTCGTATGAGAGTAACCTTACGTTAGTAAATGATTTTTACTCTCTAGAAGCCTCCTGGCTACCGCCCACCACCATCAGCATTGAGAGAAAATGCGTTTACGGCAAGCCACACTGACATATCACCTTAAAACATTTTTGGGGGTTGCACTCTGATGCATTTTATCTAGTCTTGAGGACGCAATGATGATTACTTTTGATAGAATGAAATATACTTCTTCATCATTGACATCTTGACACTCTTCCCATGTAGGATTAAGAGAAGGTCCAAAACAAAGATGGATTTCCCTAGGAAATCCATCTTTTTAAACCAAAATCACATTAATTTTATTAATTATATTCATTCTTACACGTTTCCTACGCCTAATGCATAGGAAGGTTTTAAGAATTATTATATAAAAATATTTAAAAAATGAAGATTTCTTACCTAACTGATGCTGCGTAGACCCCTCGATCCATATGTAAACAACGGAAATACAATAGCGTCGACCCTTGAACCGCTTATGTATGACGTACTTCCGGCAAGCAATGCCGTCTTAACGAACAATTTAGAGATAAAAATTATTATTTAACAAAAAAATTTATTTCGTGATTATAAATGATTCATATATATTAGTATTAAAATAAAATTTCATTCACCCATAAAATAATGCTAATAATGTGAAAGGTGAGGATATATTCATGTTAAATGTGTTTGTCAAAATATTTTGTGTACCCGCATAGATACGATTAGAGCGGATTCTACTGCGTTGTTGGTACAGTGGCAGATACAAATTTATATTGCTACTGAATGGGTGAACGGAATTGTCAATTTTCCGTCTACACAAAGTCTATGGGGAAACAGAATTTCCGTTTTCTGACATGCCGAAACAGAATTTAAGATTTTCTGAAACGGAAAAGGCAATTTTTTGAAACGGAAAATCACTGTCCCTACACTCGGAGTATCTGAACGAGTTCACCACCTTGAGGTGGAGCGTAGTGTAGTGGTAGTGAAGTGGAATGGAACCTGCACGAACATCACTTGAGGTACCTCTGGCTGTGCTTGTGTTAACAAGATGCGCTGGGGTTCAACTTTACAACTTGAAATAAGAACATTATGAACAAGTAGAATCATTCTGTCAAATGGGCTTATTTTGACGTTTTTGGGCCATTACATTGAACCTTCTCTACAACTTAGTGTTGGTTTGGGGTGGCTGGTCACATAATGAACAAGAATAGTGACAAGTACTTTTAAGGGGATTTACCCAACCCTAAGAGATTTATTGAAAATAATGTAAAGTGAGGGTAGATAATCTAGATCTACTACTAGCTTCTTTATCTCATTTGTCACAGATATTCTTGATAGTGTTGTACCTGGCTCGCAGAGGGCAGAGAAGATCAAGAAAGAGATCTGGAATTTTGAACTTCTACAGAGCGTCCTTCTTGCTCTCAAGCAGGACTTCTCTCTCATCAATGGCAAGTGGAATACTGCTGCTGCACTTGCTAAAATCTTAGCGTAAGTGACTGACTCTAATAACACGTTTAATTATCTTTCGAACACAGCAAAATATGTGATCATAGCCACTTGCTTTATCCTTACACATGAGTCTTATTTCCTTACTGACAAAATCCTGAGATGCCAAGTCCAAGGTACATTAGGTTTAGTTTCAAAATGAATATCAATTTAAGATTCAATGAAATTGGTTCAGTTGCATTATTGTCCCTTTAAAACCCAGGTAAAACCTAAAAACATTGAGAATACCTTATTAATGATGGTCTGCTTTTGATATCTTCCAGTACTGGTAGTAATCCTCTTTAGTTTTGTCTCAATCAGGCATTGCTCCGTTGGTCTTGATCCTCCTGACTCCCATGAATTCCATGCTCTCTTCTTGCCCGAGGCAACCGAACGTCTCCTCATCCTCTCCCGTAACATACAGCACAGATACTGCAAGATTCCAGAAAAAACTCTGACCCTCAAGGATGATCTCATCAAGAATTTCAAAGAGGTTGTGGACTCACTGCAGTGGCTCTACAGTGGTCACTTATTTCTGACTACAAATGGCAAGTGAACATTATTTAAGGTTCAGGGACACATTGCTTAAAGTTTACTATCTCAGACACTTTGTCATCCAAATGTCACTTCAGTGGTAACGATGCTCAATCTCAATTCAAAAGCAAGGATTCCATGGAAGCTACGACGGATGGCGAAGTTGCCATGATAGCCATGGTTATTCAACATGGGCCCTGATGTGGATGATGTGATTCTGGTTTAGGAAATTATAAAGGTCCTAAAATTAGCAGCATCCAAAATTGTGTTTGTATTGAGATTTTCCTTCAGATTGAATTGTTATGAAAAATAATGCTATTGATTGGTTTTATTTTAAACTTTGCATTCATTATTACAGTTTCACTGGTAATTTTTAGAATTCTCTCCAGAAATTCCACACAAGGACAATATTTCATTTCATTTATTTTTCCATTTCCAACAATCATTTACATTTACAATAGTTTTGTTACATACATCTTGATATAATTATAATCAGTGATCTCATTCATAAATGTTGTGAATTTTTTGTGCCCAAAGTATCTTCTCTTAGGAATAGGTGTTAACTCAAAGGCATAAGGCATATTTTGATAGGGCTTTTCAAAACATGGCACCCAAATTATTGAACAACCTTCCTAAATCCTAAGATGTTAGATCAAGTACAGAATTTTAAAGATTAAAATCCAACAATGACTATTAGCCATTTACATGCTTAGAGACTATTCATATAGTATTTGTATTTCAAAGGATATGATATATGTGCTCAGTTGTCTAGAGACAAAAGCAAGTTTAATTTACTGATTAAATTGTTCACTTTTTGCAGTGTTGAGATCAAACTATCTCCTTCAGATGCTGATAACTGATGACAGAGAGACAAGTGTTGTTCTTCTTGGAATGGTTCAGAGTGCTGTCAGGGTCAATTCGTAAGTGATCACGGAAGTGATTCATAAAGCTGCTCGTAAGTTATGAATCAATTCATGAACGACTGGTAAAGCCTTTCTGGTGTGTGATCAAATTTTGAATAGTTTGACATTTCTAAAATTTTGTATTCAAATTTGTTAAAAAATAACTAGTATTTGAACACAGATATTGTTATTTGTCAAGAATGAGAAAAGTTCACTCCCATTTTAAATTCAAAAGAGGTAAAATTAGGGTTACCTCATTCAGCAGATGGAAAGGATATTAGTTTTATGTAAAATCGTGCATAATTTTCGAGCAGCTTTGTGAAATGGCCGCCAGATTCTTAATGATACTGGCTAGATTCTAAAACGTGATCAGTCGCAATCTTCATAAGGGAAATTTCATGTCAAATCTGAGAATTTATCCTGTCAAGCACATTTTCATTTCAAATTATCATCTACATCATAACTGTTTTAGGGTATACGCATTCACATAATCTAGCAGTAATTTGGAAAAGTGATAGTTGCATTGGGATGATTGGGGGAGGGGAGGGGGGGTTAACAAAGGTAAAGAGTGACTTTAAGATTAGCAACCATGGTTCTAGTAGAATCGCATATATTTAATAATCTTTTTAAGCATTGCAACTTTTCATTTCAAAAGATGTTTATATTCTTGATTTATTAAAATCATGGGTATGTAACGATACTGAACTAAATGACTTGGAATTTGGAAAGCTACCATTCTACAATGTAAAATGGTAGCCTGAATGAAACGTTTCTGCATTCTACTCAAGGGATATTTACAACTCTATTTACTTCAAACAGGTTGGTTCTGAATACACTGGATGAGAAAGTGGTACACAGTTTGCTGGATGAAATCATCTTCAAATTATCCGCCTTCAACGATGCTGAGATTGGAGCTGCAGCAACGAGGGCGCTTGTCAACATTGCAGACGTTCACACCCCTCTTATCAGATTGCTCTATACAAGATACAAGTAGGTAGCATTGTATATGACTGCAAAGAAGAAAGAGAGTGAAGCCTCATTCAGATGTGGTGCAACAGATCTTGCCACTTTATGCTAATAAAGATATATTGTACACTTTAAGTGTCAAAACTGGCCCAAAGTTGCATGAACAGATGTAGTTGGTATTTTTGTGTATACCTGCACAGATTTTTTTTTTATTATTCTGGGGGCTTTGTCATCTAACATTTTTTGGATGCCAACTATCCCATTGATTGTGTACACAAGAATTTTGCTGAAAGTTGCCATATCTGAACGAATGTTGAGCATTATGTAAAAAGTAATGTGCAAGTTTAAACCCCCTGCCCGTGGCCCGTACTCTGAATTGTAGTTTAAATTAGGCTTTGGTTTAACTCTTGTGCTAATATGGCAAAAATGTACAATATTAACATAGAATCTTTCCTATGTTCACTTTGCTCTTTCATTATGTTACCATGGTGAGGAAACAAATTCAGTTATTATTCTCAGACAGTTATGAATAATTTGAGTGACGTAAGAGCTGATAAATGGAACCTGTACAGTTAAAGATTTGTGTCACAACTGGCTGTCCATAGTTAAACCAAACTTCATATTTGAATTTAGATTAAACCTTGAGTTCAGAATAAAGGGTCCATGACTTTATTTCTTTTAGAGTTTTGCAAAGCATTTCTCTTTGAAAAAAAGTGGTATTTATAACAATGGTAGCATGATATTAAGTTAAATTTTTAATGCAACTAGACTCTAATGTATTTGCAATATATCCCTCATTTTCTCAGAGGATTGAGGCCCTTGTTAAGTCGTTGGACTGGAAGAGGATTTGGGCGAGATTTGAAGAGACTTCTTGCCTTACTTGATGCCGGATCAGCTCAACAAGCCGAGCTTAATGTGAGTGGAAAACATCAAAGTCAATAGTACAGTAGATTTTGATATGTGAATTGCAGGAAGGTCAACACTGTTTGAAGTATTAATTATGCATGATTTCAAAACAGAGTAGGAATTAATTATTTTATTTTGGGGGTATAGTTTTACGTTTGGGCTATTATTACTGAGATTATTTGGGGTATTCTATTCATTCGAGGGGCTACGTTTTTGTGTAAAGTTGAATCTTTTAATCTATCGTCATATCGTCATCGTGGGTGCGCTGTGGTCTAGTGGCTCAGACTCTCGCCTTTGAAAAGAGGGTCATGGGTTCAAATCCTAGCCATGGCATGTTTTCCTTCAGGAAGAAATTTATCCACACTGTGCTGCACTCTACCCAGGTGAGGTGAAAGGGTACCCGGCAGGAGTAATTCCTTGCATGCACTGAGCGCCGGTGATGGTAGCTCGAGCTAAAGCCAGGGTAATAATAGCAGCGCTTTGTATCTTCAGGCAAAAAACACTTTATAAATCCAGCTATTATTATTAGATACTTGTATGTTTTGTACTTACAAACCATGAGGCAAAGCCAAAGGAATGATCAGGAATTGGGAAATTCAGATCTCCTATTTTTGGTTGTTTGATGTGGAAAGTATCCAGTCCAGTATAAAAAAAATACATACATGGTCATTAAAACCATTATATTCACTGTCTTGATTATGTTTATGTTTTCAGAGACTGCACCGAGCAGCAACCACCATTCAAGCAATATGGAGAGGTTTCTTACAAAGAAAGAGATTAAAAAGAGCCAATAGAGGTCTAGCAACACTTCAGAGGTCATACAGGTTAGTAGAAGATGATGGAAAGATAGACATTGTTGCACTGACCATAGGTCTATAATTTTGTTCATGTGATGCAATTTACATGGCTTTATTGTTGATTTATCTGAAATCGTTAGATTTTATTTTTTCATGAATCAATTATGCTATTTTATGCATAAGTCATACTTTTACCTTTATTCACCAAATTTTGTTTAATTGTTTTTTTATGAATTCTAGGTATTTCTTTGTTTTTCTTTATTTTATCATCAAATTTGTTGCAGAACCCTTTTGAACTATAGTCAAGCTAATATGAATTGATTTCAGTTTATAAAAGTGAAAATAATCATATCTATATTTAATTGAGATGAGAAAAATTTATTCACATTGACTTGTACACAAAATCATGATATTGACAAATTTTTGGTCTGACATGCATTTATATAATGTTGCATAATTTGGGAATCGTGTACCAAGCCATGGCAAATTTGGTGTCCAAAGATTGATATAAAAGTCTTGAAAGTAAGGTTTCAAGGAGTAGTACGGTAAAACAAGATTTCATGGAGGAATAGTCACACAAAATGTTGAGATTGGTTGATTCAACCCCCCCCTCCCCCTGGCTGTTTAGGAATTAAAGTAGATATTGTTGATGTGTTAGTAAAAATAAATTATTTAAAACAAAAATCGCTCTGAATCAATTTGATGACAGAGATTTTATCAGTCAGTTTCATGTAAACACAAGGTTGGAGAGGTAAGAATCAAATATCTGTAATTCCTTGTTGCTATGTCAGGGCAAAGAAGGAGGAGAAGTCAAGGATCCAGGAGTATGAGAGAGAACAGAAGGAGCTGGAGCATCAGCTCCTGATGGCAAGGAGAAAAGCTATCCGAGAAACCAGACAGAAACAGCTGGACATGATCAGTGCGATGCCTCCAGGTGGGTTGCTTTTGCAAGGCATGAACATAGTTCACATCAGACTAACTTCAATGACAGTAGTTTCCAAATTCACCGACCATCAAACAAAGGGAAACAGAAAAGGATATATGTGTACACATTGTATTTAGTCACAAGATTTTTTTTAAAGTGCCAAAATTGTCTTATTTTCGTTATATTGAAGGAGGAGCAATCAAACATGATGCAGACAACGTATATTCAACTGTTATTGGGGCTAAAATAGAAAACTATGTTTGTATGCTTATACATTTTTTTTCCGATTTGGATGGTTGCGATGACCCTGTCCATGAATGATGTGTTTTGTGTCTCAATTGGCATTCAGAGGAAGTCTGTATACTTGGGAGTAAGATAAAAAGATATACTAGGTAAATACATTTTTAATTTATAGACAATCTTCTTTTGGGCATAGACATAAAATACTAGATGGGTCTTGGTCAAATTAGATTTTGGTGTGGTGTTTGAGTATTTATCAGGGACCCATTATGGAAAGAGTTGCAATCAAACACAACTCGTATTAAAAATGAAATGGAACTTGATTTTTAACTTTTGAGATACCCACAATTGGGACTTCCGTATGATTTTAATAGTTGCGTCAAAATGCAACACTTTCTAACACGGGCCCGTAACTTTGCTGAAAATTATGCAAATTTTTTGGGAAATCTTTTTTTAAGAATCAATATTCTATGTCTAGTTTATGTTTATTGCATTTTCCAAGTGGTGTAAACAAGAAAATAGAAATGTCTTCGATCCAATTTCCCTTCAAAATTCAGTTTCAGTAAACCATCTCTGACTATGATTTTTCTTCTCCTTATGATTCCTTCTTTTTCCAGGAGATGTCAACAAGTACCTTGAAATGTCACAGATCCAATGTGCCATCAGAATCCAGGCAAGATGGAGGGGAGTCCTGGAGAGACGTAAGTTAGGCCTCAGGAAAGCCACAGCTCAGCAGGTCAAGGCTGCCATCACCATCCAGAGACTTGTAAGCATGATTCATTTTAATAATAGTGGGGGCATTGTGGTCTAGTGGTTACAAATCTCATCTTTCAATGAGAGGGGTGTGGGTTCGAATCTCAGCCACGACGTGTTTTCCTTCAGCAAGAAATTTATCCACATTGTACCGCACTCAACCCTGGTGAGGAGAATGGGAACCTGGCAGTATTAATTCCAAGCGCCTTAATAGCAGCTGGAGCTACAGCCGGGGCAATATTTAGTGCGCCATTGAATAGGAAAATAAATCAGCCTCATAAATGCTATATAATATTATTAATAATATTGTGAAACCTATCTGTAATTGCCACCCAAGGGAAACACAAAATTTGATATCTATAGACAGGCTATAGAGAGATTCTTATACACCCTAATCTGCAGGTTATCTGCCCCAGTGGAAACGGTTTTATGGTCACCATAGGCAGGTGTCTACTGTAGAGAGGTGGTTACTAAAACAAGTTTGACTGTAGTAATGTCCTGCGTTTGTTGCATCAGTATAAAAAAGTCAGCTTTTATTACATATACTTGAGCCCCCTATTTATGATTGGTATATGTGATCAGGTACCACAAACACACAAACCATTGCACTGTGTAGTTTTTAATAGTTGGAGGGCATCAGGTGTGGATTTGATCAAACGGGTCAATATTTAGTCCAGAGGGGAGGGGGGTTCCTGCCATCGGACAGTGGACAGCATCTGCAACAAAGAAAACAAGGAAAAAGGGGTGTTTTTCACAGGTAGGCACGGAAGGTGAATAGAATGTCAAGAACATCCAAAATGGAAAAAAATCCTCTTAAAACATGATGGCCTAAAACACGAATAGAGTGTGTAATTTGCACCAACTGCGACTCTAATGCCAATCTACGCTTGATTCCCCCAATATTAATTGTTCCAAACGTAAGAAATTATCAAAGCACAGCGCATGTTTAGTGCTTGCAGCAGTTGCCCCCAGTCGCCGCTCCGAAGTCTAGTCATTGAATGAGAGTGCGGCCCCTGTGCACACGGAAAAACTTTCTATCCAATTAAAATGTTGACTTTGCTGTGCGCTCAATCACATGTTGACTCCTGCTTAGACTTTGATTTTCCTGTGTTTTTCGTGGCAGGTGCGGAATGCAAATCTAGTGTGAAAAACTTTTAAAAAATCATTATTAAATGAAATCCCTGTTTAGAGTGTGCAAATCTGGGATATCTTCACAAAATCCTAGCGGCCTGCCCTGAATCCATATTTAGAGTATTTTTTCAGGATGATATTCGCGGATGCTGTCCATTTCGAAGGCAGTGAATTTTTTTTTGTATTATGATATTTAGATGTACCGATCAACCCAACTTGCTATTTTTATAATTTTAATTATACCCATATTTCATGCTTTCCCTTTTATTTAGTGTTGCATTTATATTCCCCTCTTTTGAACTTTCATAAATTAAGAACTAGGTACAGTAAGCTCTCTGCTTGGTACTTCATATCATAACAACAAACAGATTGTACTTATTAGCTTACTAGCTTTGGGGGTAAATTGATTTCTAATCCCCTTTTTGTCACCTTCACAAAATAGTTTGAGGGAAAGTGATTTGGCCAACTTAAATCCCTTTAATAACTTTCAAAAGTAACATTCTAGGGTATTCTTCTCTTTGCAAAGTGGGTTAGCAAGTTCATCATTTTTAAAGCTGAGAATCTCATAGGGTTTGTATTTAACAAAAAATAATTTCTGGTGACTTTTTGTTGGCTTTGTGTTTTGAAACATGATCTAAATTGAAGCATCTTTATCTCTGCAAGTTTAAAACCAAGTGGATGCATTATAGCCATCATACCCTTTTGTACAGCATAAACGCTCAATGCCATAAATAAATGCTGATGTTTGTTGATTAGCACTGTTTGCAAGTGTACAATCTTTTAATCTTTTCTTTCCTTCGTATTCAAGTTAGACAAAAAAATTATATTCTCCATCAGCCCCCTCCCTTCATTTTCTGTGACTTTCACTGTATATTTTGATTTTTTTGGCATTTTATTCTCCCAGGTAAGGAGATTTCTCAAGAAGCAAGAGGAAAGGAAGAAGGAGCCATTGCTATGGCAACCACCCCCTGGTCTGGATGACGATAGGCGGGTGGAGCTGCAGAAGATCATTGATGAGAAACGGAACAAAGAAACGGTATGAAGAATTGCTGTGCAAGACATTGGAACAGGCCCCCCCCCCTTGAGATCTTGGCCTTGATCATGCGATTGCGCCAAAAATTGGCACACAGGTTGCCTGGGACATAATCATACAAACAAAAGTCTGTATTAATTTATTTCATGCAAATTGCTATTAATTGATTATACTAATTTATGCGTAATTAGTATGCAAAATCATACTTTTTCTTCTGATTCCCTAAATAAAGCTCCAAAATGTTCTAATTTTTGGTGTAGAAAAACTTTTTTTGGTTTTCTTAGCAAATGAACATGAAAAAAATTGTGATATCAGACCAATTTCTTATGTATTATCTTGTTTTTGCAATTTCTTATGTAATTATGTATTCATGTGGTCCACCTGCACTCCCCCACCAATCAATTTTATCGGGGCGAAAGACCTGCGGGTCAGTGATTCCATTCGCTTTTCGCCTCCCAGGCACAGGTGAGGCCAAAAAAAATGATAATAATTTCTATGTTTTTTGGGACCTTTTATTTTTCATGACATTTGATGGAGAATCTTTTGAAATAATAAACAGCATAAAATAAATCCATTTTGATCAGCAAAACTAAAAATAATCATTCAATAATGATTTGGGGTTGAAAACACAATTTGCATTGACTTTGTACACAATATCACATTTTTGAGCAATTTTTGATCTGACATGCACATACAAAATGTTGCGTAATTTCGGAACTGCGTACCCGGGTGTCGCAAATTTGGTCTCAAAAGATGCGCAAAGCTTGAAAGTTAAAAGTCAGCAAGCGGCCCGGTCAAAAAATTTTGCACGAATCGTTGAGGGAGGAGACTCAGAGGCCCCCCCCCCCCCCGGCCTTGATAGGGTTAATCATGAAGACTAGACCTATTCAATTTCAGTGCACCATCCAAAGTAGGGTAGACATCAGTTTGTACAATGTGGGGAGGGGTGGTTTTCTGTTAGAAGATGTAAGAATAAATAAAAATTAAATTTGCCATTAGTCAGCTGTGTTTCATTTTCTGTAATGTGCAGGGAGTATTTCATCCTCCCAAGTTGTCAGATATGAACATTATACTTTACATTGATTGGCTGAACAGCACAGTTCCCATGGCAACTCTTGGATAAAACATCTGACAAGTCCTTTCATGAAACCCCTCCCTGATCAGTTTATTTTAGGCAAAAATTGAAGCAGCTGGTCATGATTGAATACATACATGTACATATTACAAAACATAACATGGTAAACTATTTCAAAAGAAATCAGCGTTCTTTTTTAATTTATTCTTTGTTGCACAAGAGGAATATTGTCGTGTTTACCTTTACCTTCAATCTGAAGTACCTGTCTTATTCAAATGTAATTTCAGAATGTTAAACGCAAGTTTTAGAGGCATTTGTTTCCGCATTATCTGCTCTGTGCTATTTGATCAGTAATGGTCTGGTTAGAGAGTAATGATTGCTCTGCAAGCATCAATATAAACCTCAACTTCTGCTGGTTTAAAAGTCGCGAAACTTGGTATGCAATCTTTATTTACTTGATGAAAGTGAAAAAGATATATTTTGTTTCAGTTGGAAGTGCTTCCAAGAAATCAAAATGGATCTCTTTTTGGGGGGGAGGGTTTCATGAAACATCTTGTCAGTGATTCTTACTGAGAAATTTGCTCTGAGCCAATCAGATGGAAGGATTACAGTAGCTTGTACCAAATGGTCTGTGAAAAGGTCATGAAGTAATTATTTGAAAGTTTAAGGTAGGTGTACAATATATGCTCAGTTTGGCCATTGAGGAGGCAAGACTTCTGATTTGATTTTTTTCCATCAATTTTCCATGAAATCAAAGACCACAAGATTTCAATACTCATATGCTCTCTTTTTTACAATCATAGCCCAAGGAACGCAGCCGGGAGGCCCAAGAAGAGCTTCATAAACAAACCCAGGAGATGCTTCTCAGATACTTTGCATTCAGAGGAAAGCAGAGGAAGAACTACCAAAGAAGAGAAGCACTTCTTGCCTCCCTTGAAACGGATGCTGACTTGTTAACAAGTGAGTGACTCATTTTAGATAGTTCCTATATACATTAATTGAATATACATAAATTGATATACCAAACTTAAAGGGGAATGAAACATTTGGAACAAGTAGGCTTTAGTTGAAACAGAAAAATCAAAGAATAAGAACAAGGAAAATTTGAGAAAAATTGGACGTATAATTGGAAAGTTATGAGCATTTGAATATTGCAATCACTAATGCTATGGAGATCCTCCCATTGGCAATGCGACAAAGATGTGTGATGTCACATGTGAACATCTTTCCCTTTGATGGACTATAAAATAACCTCAAAATGTATCTTTTTTGCTTTTTCTTATGGTGATACAAAATCCATGATGTATTCTTTAAAAATCTTTATTACATGCTCTCCAATAGAAAGAACACATAACCTACAGATGAATGTGATAGAAGAGGCAATTTAAGTGAAATATATACTTCAGTAATGTGGAGAGTTGTTCCCAAGTGACATCACACATCTTTGTCACATTGTCAACTTGAGGATCTCCATAGCATTAGTGATCACAATATTCAAATGCTCATAACTTTCTCATTATTTGTCTGATTTTTCTCAAACTATCTTTGGTCTTTTTCTTTGAAGTGTCTGTTTTCGCACAAGCTATCTTGTTCCAAAGATTCTGATATCAGAACTCAATATGATATTCAAGTTTGTCATTGTTAATTAGAAGACCGATAATAAGATGATAGTTGCTCCACTCTAACTGTGAAACATTAATATGGTTCACTGCAATGTGTCACATTTCCAATTTTAACCCCTCTGACCAAAAAGTATACCTTAATCCTGATCTAATCCCTTTTTTATTTCGATGAATCTTCACAAATATATAATTTCTTGACAGACAACTACTGTCATTATTTAAAAACAGCAGAAAACCACACTAGTAGATTTCCCAATATGACCCCATCATTTAATTGCATATTAAAGTTGCATATTTGTTATGTTTATAGTTTGAAGGTTATGCTTTATGCATTGCATTTAGCTTTATTTCAGACAGGTGCAATAAAGCTCGATAAAAAGGTTCAGTATTGTTTATAAAAGGGATAAAATTTATCCTACCTTGGCCACATTTTTTTAATATAAGGTGTCTAAAACTGTTGTCCGATCTGATTATTTTAAATAAATTGGCACAAGAGTATTTTGTCAAAAGTTGCATCTATAGACAAAACTCCCGACACCTTTATGTACTCTCTGACATGCAACATCGCTTAATGATAATAATACTACATATGATTTATATAGTGTCTTTTCCATTTTGATTAAATGCTCAAGGCGCTTATAAGAGAGCAAAACATAAAAGTAAAGAGAAATAAGAGAAGTACAAGAAAGGGTAAATTACAAATGAGGAAAAATGTCTGTCTTCAAACCTAGTACCTGCTGGTGAACAATTGCAATTTTAGGTTGCCCTTAAAGGATGTTGCAGAGTTTGAGTTCTTCAGCTCCTATGGTAGTGAATTCCACAGGGCTGGTCCGGCATGAGCAAAGGCTCGTTTGCCCCAGGATTTGTTAGATAGTGGGATGTAAGAGACTAGATTGGGATGATCGCAGTGTGCGTGCAGGTTGAGAGTGGTGTGTAAGAGACTTGTAATTGGGTGCGGATCCATTGATGATATGATAAACCAAAAGTAGAATTTTGAAATCTATGCGATCCTATATGGGCAACCAATGGAGGTCTTTAAGAACAGGAGTGATGTGATCATGTTTATTTGTCAGAGAAACAATGCGAGCTGCTGAATTCTGAAGTTTTTGAAGTCGGGTAATTATACATCATAACATCGAAATGAAAACATAGTAATCCATGAGTTGGTCTGCATGTCTTCAGATAATTGTTGAGAATTGTAGAGTGTATTGCACTTCACTTAGCAGAGGTGATGCGATTCGTCTCACCATGTCTGGACACTGAATAATGTTCAGCTCTGTCTCACCACATGAAGGCTAGTTTCATCTGCGAGAAATTTCACCCAGGCAAATCTGTTGATCTGTTGATATTGACTTGGATCTATCCTCGTGTCTGAAATGCATATTATCTTTCACCACTCACTCGTTCATCCTTCTTCATCCATTATCTTTATTTTGCTTTTCAGATGCACCCAAGTTGGACGATGCGAGCAACCGGGACGTCTACACCTTCACCAGCCATTCAGCACCAATCGCCGCAAAGGCTCTATCAAATCACCGAGAGGAACTCCTACTCCTCAGGCAACCATGGTGGAGGAAACTCCATATAGAGGAGAAAACCGACGACGAAATTGCAGAAGAATACGACACAGAATTCAAGATCCTTTGAGAGTTTTGAGGGATTTTTATTTTCATTTTTTATTCTCATACAAAATTATCAGTACTCACCTACGTACCTTGAAACTTTTCACCTTGATATAGATGATGATGATATTCCGCTTTTGCAAAAATTATCAGTATTTGTACATGATTGAACGCCCTTGAGATTGTCCAAGTGATGTATAAATGGATTTCATTATGAGCTATATTGATGTGGTTACACCAGTGTAAGTTATGCAAAGTCAATGCCCCTAGAATGTCCCGGATGACAATATATGGCCCAACTTCACCAGGGAGTCTTAAAACGGTACCTGTGAAACTGATTTCACAGATTTGGTGTAGCAAATACAAGTATACTTTATATGCAACCATTAAGAAATGTTCAATGATGAATGCATGCTTTTATCAAAGGGCAATACATCCAAATGAGTTTGGGAAGATGATATATTTAAATTAATATGAATAAACTGGAGGCTCATTTGAATAAATGGTGGTGTCAAACCACATCAACCCAATGAAAGCATACATTCATAAGAGGACCTTCCTCAATTTACATGTTATGGGTCAATGTGTGCGATTAATACCTGAAATCTAAATTAGCCAGTTCAGGCTTATACATATCATCTCTTCCATTGATGAGTTTATCTAGAGTTGAACTCGTGATGAAATTTTAGCTGAGCCGCCTTGTTAATTCGGGCCTATACATATCATCTCTTCCATCGATGAATGTATCTAGAGTTGAACTCGTGATAAAATTTGAATAGACCCAGAGTGGTAAAAAAAAATGGAACTGTAATATTCCTGCAACAGTTTTCTTTCCTTACAGTGTGCAAATTATCTTAGCGGAGGCTTACATAATTATCAAGTGTATAACTAGACTAATGGGTCTTGTCTAAGAAAATGTTTGATAATACTTCCATTGATATTTTAAAAAATTATCCAAACCTGTGTAAATCATTGATTACATGGAGTAAAGTGTCGCTCCATTCACGTACAATGCTTTAATATAGTAAATTAGTAACACATTTCACACTGATTACAGTGGAAGATAAAACAAAGAATTTATATGTAAAAGAATTGTGTCTTTGGTCTCTGAAATATACTAGTTTTCCAAGTGATTTAGGTAACCTTCAGTAACTATATTAACTATATTAATAACTATATTAATGCTTCACCAGCGGGTCCTGCATAACCTAACAACTATTGTATTAAATACAGACAAATGGTTGAAGTTGTGGAGTCAAGTGTAAATAAGATAAATATTTATTTGTAATGAAGCCAGAGGGGATGTCATTAGGGGCACTCTTCATATTTCCACTCAGATTTTGATTCCAATGCATGTAATAGTATTTTCTCCTTTTGAGCAAAATCTTTTTCATGCCCTGGCCCCATTGATCCATTCCAAACATACCTACCACTTCAACAGTTGAGTGCCCCCCTTCCACCCCCCCCCCACCTCCTCAGCTTCGGAGTGCTATGAAAACATTCCATAATATTACATTTTTTCATTATTTGTGAAACTGGATTTGCCAAAAAGTAAAAAAAAAAGTAATAATTAAATGATGTCAACATAATGTTTAAGTCTACTTATTTTGTTATTTGTACTTGTGTACATTCTATTTACCATGATGATATCATGACCCAAAATGTTAAAATCTGACACAGTTAAGTCTTCTTCTACAATTCAAATAAATTGGGGGTATTTTTTTCAGATCGGAGCATGCTTTCTTTCTATGTGTTTCAACTTTCAAGTCAAATAAACAAATGTGGTCAACAAAGAGATCATTGGTGAAATGTTCTGCTAAGGCAAGCAACACAATATGACCAAAGTTGGTTATATTACCAGGTATTAAACACGAAATCATGCGGGCAACAGACCTTTGCTCGTGTAGGGCCTAATCTGCTTGGAATTCTCTTCCACACAGTTTGAAAACCCAAACTTCAGTGACCACCTGTTATAGTGTTCTCTTGGTCTGCTCTTTGATATACATATTGTTCAGACATGTATTATATGTAAATAGCTTTCGTTATTGTTCGGCTTTGAAGCGCCTGAGCATCTAATCAAGATGGAAAGTGCGCTATACAAATTTCATGCATTATTATCATTATTAATATTTCAGAGATGACTTAATATTTTCACACATTTTATGAACAATGTAATTCCTCTTTGCATGTTGCAGGCCAAGATGAAAAGTAATAGTTTAAAAAACTTGTAGAAAATGCTTTTCCTATAATACTGCCTTATGCTGCAGTCACCTTACCCCCACGGTGGCCATATGGCGAAAGCGGCAGTTTTATTCACTTTTATTCAAACCACCTGTATGTAGCTGGTACAAAAAAATGTTAAAACGGCTATTTCCATCTTGCCGTAGGGGAAATGTGACTGAGGTATTAGGATCTTTTTGCAATAGATTCTGAAGCAGGTCACAGGATGACATTTGCCTCCACAATCTAACACATTGAGCCCTATGCATGAGATAAGGCTTACAATTTAAAGTGAAAACGTGTACTGCTGTCGGGCTAAAGGCTTCTTACAAAGTGATGCAACAATATCAACATCTAAAGTAAAGCTACTTCAATACTTCTAATCCTTCTACTACTATTAATATGTTACACAACAGATGATTTAAATTCATAAAGAATGTACACGATACAGTTGATTCACACAAATTACAATTATTTTAACTCGTTATAACGATGACAAACAAATTTGGATGCCAGTCAGCCAATCACACATACAGTAATACAAAAAATATTGCATGAAAGATAAAATCAAAACTTGAGTTGGTCATTTAGCAGTGTCTTCATTTGGCACCATTGATTATACTGGTAGACCCTGAATAATAAATTTCATGTTTTACTTTGCAGCGTGTATTGAGGTTTTACTGGAATAGCTCAAAACACTTTCCCTCTTTGTTAAAAAACATATCTGGCAAAAAATCACTTCTGACAATATCCACTTTGATATTAAGTGTAAACTGGCCTCTATTTACTTAGATACTTCATGAGATCAAGATCTTTCAAGGTCTTTTCAGCAATTGCTTGCCATCCCTTATTGGCAGCCGGGTTGATAGGACTGGGATGCATCATGCTGACGACCCTCACCCCTTCCACCCCTCCCTTCTCCAGGGCCTTCTTGGTTCTATCCTCTGCAAACTTCCCAATCCCCACCACCACCTTCACCTCCAGCAGTTTGATCAGCCTACACAGGAAGTCGTCACAGACCTCAATCAGAGGATTACGCATCTCGATCTTCATGGACGGAGGGGTGATA
The DNA here is from genome assembly GCF_018143015.1 of Lytechinus variegatus. NCBI lineage: Eukaryota > Metazoa > Echinodermata > Echinoidea > Temnopleuroida > Toxopneustidae > Lytechinus > Lytechinus variegatus. Next base: position 68,892,243 of record NC_054742.1, read on the forward strand.
TTCTTGCTTGTCGACGTCATAAACACAAGAGGACAGTGGTTGTACACAAAACACTCCTTGAAGAAGTTCTCCGGAGTGCCACACAAATCCTGCCACAGTTTCCAGAAGCGCTGTCCACTGACCTCACTTCGGTTACAATCAAGTCCAACAATGATTCGCTTGGGGTGTTCCTTTGGTGGTTTGCCAACGTTTCCTGTAATCTTCATCCAGTCTTTAACATAGTTGGTTTCTCCAAATGGCACCTATTAATTAAAAAAACAAAGATTATTGATACAAAAAAATATAAAACGAATTAAACAATGACCCAAGTTACAATAAATCTTGATTTAAATTTCAACTGAAAAACCCAAGGCACACATAAAGAACTATAGAGAAATTGGCCCAGGACTGACCGACAGATGTGGAGGTCATTCGTTGCTGCCTTACATGCCAATGGAGGCATAATGGGCAGAAAGTAAGTAATTTCAATTAAATTGTTCCCATGCACCATTTTATCCATTTAACATTTTATTTAGAAATAAAATGCTGCATTGTGACACATTTGAATTGTATTGAAAATTCAGGTCTATGCTCACATACTTTGACATACGATAATTGGATAAAATGGCTTTGACCTTAAAACTAATAGAAGTGTCACGGATATGTATTGTGATCAACTGATTGTTTTCAATTTTTCTTCACTTTAACAATTCCTTTGAATTATAAATTACCCATCAAAATATAAATATAAAAAAACAGATATTCAATTTCGAGAGTTATACTAAATTTGATCTAACTAAAAAGAGGAAAACATGAAAAAGCATGTGGAAAAATTAGATGTTTAAACTTTAGATCTACAAATCTTACTAACCCCATTTTGCGCCATCCCAAATGGGCCAGGATTCATTCCCAGGAAGAGCACCGACTTGGTTGAGTTGCCATACTTTCTGATGAAGCAGTCGTGCGTCTCCTTTGCATACACCACAGGATTGTAGATATAACTCACTGGATCACCAAACTTCAGCTTGTCCAGTTCTTCAACCATCTCCTCCATCAAGGAGATGAACTTTTCTGCCATGCTTGCCTTGTCTCCACTGGCCTGAGTTGCCCCAGAGTTTGAGGAATTTGTAGAAGACTGAGTTGTAGGCAAGTTTGTTGCCGGTTGTGGCTGTGATGCAGGGGCATCTTGCAATGGCTCAGCTACCTTCAACTTTTTGCGAGGCATTCTGAATCTAATTAAAAAGAGGAAAATGTGATAGACAATTGCAAATTAAAAGATGTACAATATTTTATAGTATTACTAGTTCATTTATATACTTCTTTCAAAAAACATTCATAGATGCATGTGGTAGTTAAAAAAAATGATTGTCATCATAGCATGGATTGAACTTAATCAATTGAAATGGTTACACAAATTCCTGTCATTAATACACAAGAGTAAGATTCCAGACACAAGTTACACAAAATAGATCGAGACCTTAACATCTAGCTGGGCTTGTCAAGACGAGGCATATGATGCATGTATGAAGATGTTTCAAATAACTTAAGACTACAAAACTAAATCTACAAATGGAAAGAAAAAACAAATAGAAATTAATAAAAGACGGAAAGAACTTATCAACTAGCTGACATTATCTCAATCAATATATTTTAAATTTAAAGCACGCTTAGCCTTAGAAACATATTATTTTATGTATTAATTAAATGCTATTTATATAAATACAACTAGGCTTTAAATAAATTGGACCAGTATCAGCCACAATCTGGGATTGATCTAGGCGGCTAGGCCTAATGATGGACTATAGTCTGTACAGTTACCCTTTTTTATCGGTTAACGTTACAATTATACAGAGCTACCAAGTCTCACGCATTGTGCGTGAGACTCACGCATTCAGGGTCCGTCTCACGATCTCACGCATGGCACCCATTTTTCTCACGCATATCGGTACCCAACAGAAAAAAAGAGGAAAAGTAGCATTATTCGCCAGATTATACGACTGGCTGACCGCCTTCGCGTCTAGCCCGGCACACGAGACGAATCAAAAGTGCAGTCAGCGCACAGCTAGTACGTGATACGATGACTAGCGTGCGTGCATCGCATAGTTTTGAAGCCCATATCTCATGCGCGCGCGCGTTGCGCGCGCACCTTTTCGCAACGTACGAGTGTAAGTACTGGCCGCGCGCGCTCAGAGACGTCGAGTCATGAAAATCTCACGCATTACATTTTTTTGAACTTGGCATCTCTGATTATATTAGGTCATATGTTATTCTGTTTTATCTGAAAGAAGACCTCCGACTTTAATCTTTTGTTCAGTGTTCCATATATCAAATGTACATTTTCAAATAACATGTATTAAGTCTATATCTTCACATTTGGATAGAAATACATACACTTATCTGCACTTTGTTTTAAAGGGGAATCCAGCCTTGGCCATAAAATGTTGTGTTGGGAAGGAGAAAATAAATTAAACAGAATGGTGAAAGTTTGAAAGAAATCGGACAAGCAATAAGAAAGTTATAGCTGCTTTAAAATTGAGATCACTAATAGTATGTAGATTTCAAATTGGCAACAGGGTAAGTTAATTATGACAAGGGGCAAGGACAACTTTCCCATAGGCCATGTACTTTATTATCAGGGATTTGTGGTTTTTCTCCTAAGTACCAATTTCCCTGGGGCAGTAATCTAAATATAATCCAGGTAGTATATTGTTTTATGTCCTCATGAAAGAAAAATATAATTTGAAATAAAACTTATGGGAAAAATGACATTTTAGCCATAATATGTATTGGAGTACATGGAAGAGTAGTCCTTGCCTTACATCACTATGCCATCCCATATGCGGCCAATTTGAAGTCTCCATGGGTATAGTGATTACCAATATTTACAACTTTTAAAAATTCATAACTTTCTTGTTGTTTGTCCAATATTGTTCAAACTTTCACCTATCAACTTGTCTGGTTTTTCTTTTTCTTATAAAAACAAGTTTTTATTTGGGTTGGATTCCCCTTTAACTACGAACCCTACACAAATATGCGCATGTGGGACCACAGCACAGTGAGCTACCCACATGATGCAGCTACACCAAGTTACTCGGCCTGTGGAGTGTGGGGCAAAGTTGACAGTTTTAGCTAATTTTAATAATTGTGACTGAGAGTTCAATCACATTCAAAATATCAGAAAATGAAAAAAAAATCAAAAGGCCTGAGAGGGGATCGAACCCTCGATCTTCTGTTTACGAGACAGACGCCTTACCACTTGGCCACCAGGCCGCCACACCGCAGGGGGAGGATTTATAAGTATTGAAGTAATAACAGGGACCTAGATTCCAATAATTCCGAAAATGACGAGAAATATGATTATTTTAAGCTTCTTTTCAATTTCTAAATAACCGATATAATACCTTGACGCGGCAAAAAACTATTTCAGATTTTCAGGCACCAAATGTCAAATATCTGTCTCCTCATCGGTGAAATTCTCAAATAACTTGCAAACATACCGTAAAAACAGTGTTGTCCTCGTTCAAATATAGTTTTCTAATAGATCAGTTGAAAAGTAATTTCTTACTTAATAAGAATAAATTTAAGAATAAATTAGACCAATAAATTATTCAAAAGCAAAAATTTATTTGTTTTATTGTTTTAGATTTGCCTTTTAAGAAACGAAAACAAAAATATAAAACACATGGTAATAATTGACCACGGTCCTATATTTAAATTTGGCAATTGTCTTTTCCCGCAATGTGGCGGCAAATTCGGAAAGACAACAAGTCAAGGTGATATTTTGTTCTATTTGATTTATTTGTGTATTATAGATTCTAAACAAAAGCATTTTCAGTTTGCAATGTTGTGTATACCATTTCCTCGCATAAATGTATGACTGTTTAATTATTAAATGAAGCGATAGGGTGAGAGAGAATTACGAAGTGTGCAGCTTGCTGCAGCTCAAACATGAAACTGAAAAGACTCACACAGTGCCCCACGTACTAAGATAAATGTTGGATTGTCTACACAGACTACACCTCGCAATCATACAGGGTGACCAGACGTCCCGTATTTCCCGGGATTGTCCCGTATTTTGCTTCTTTGTCCCGGCGTCCCGACAAACCCTTCCCGGGATGCCTATTTGTCCCGTATTTCAGAATATTGAACAAGCTGTATTTAAAAGTGACGAATTTTCATCAAGATGATGAAGCAGAGGTAACTATAAAATCGATAAATAAACTTTTGCAAGTTCTGCGGTGATTTTTTTTGCTAACACAATACATCGCAAACGAACTGGCCACCTGTCATTGTGTGGCAGGCTACTATAGATAGGCATGTAGGATCGGAGCAGATTCTCTCCTCCAAACATGCCAAAATAATCACAAAATCGGCGGGAAATTTGTATAATTATATTATGGGTTCTCAGATTATGATTTGGAGACACTGGCGTAAATCCGTGTTGATGGGTGTGCGGGGGGGATGACTGAAATTTTTTGGCATTTCTTTTTTTGCAATCATGTTATGAGATATGCAAGGAATTGTCATTGATATATCCAGAGTGGCGTACCGTGGGTCACGGCATTGTGGTGACACCAGCATAATTTTTTAATCACTGAGTTAGCACGCGAAGCGCGCTCAGTTGCCAGTTATACTGACCTAATAGAGACATTTTAAGGACAATGTCATTAAACGGATATGTATCTCACTGATCAAATAATGCGAGTGCGAAGCGCGAGCTGAACTTTTTTCATATTCACACCTTAAAAGGGACATTATAATCAAATTCGTGTAATCATAATCGGTACCTGTCTTGCTAAACAATGCGAGCGCGAAGCGCGAGCTCAAATTTTCGTATATTTTGACCCCAAACAGCGAGATTTAAGGAATGTATTTTAGGAATCCATTAAGAGTATGCATATCTCACCATAGTCATCTAATGCGAGAGCCAAGTGCTTGCTGATTTTATTAGAATTACATCTGAACACATGAAACACTTTTTGTAGTCATTGCAATCATGATTATCATACGCATCTCAATATCGCGCGAGCTGAAAATTAAGATAATTCAGATCTTAACTTTCTTTGTAGGAATTAACTAGGACCATACGTATTTCATTAACCAAATGATGCGAGCGCAAAGCGCGAGCTGAAAATTTTTGATATTCAGATCAGAAGAAGGGACATTTTAAGGACCGATTTTAGGAATTCATGAAGAGCAGACATATCTCACCAATCCACTAATGCGAACGTAATCACGGACAGGACATGTTTCATATATAAAAGAAGACCTGAACATGGGACAGTCACCGTTTGAGTCATGTAAAAAGAGCACATGTCACTACATAAAACAATGATAACTCAAGTGCTAGGAAATATATTTGGTTTATATTGACTTGAAACGGGATGTTTTAGTACAACAGGATTATCTCATTAAACAGACAATGCGAGCACCAGGAACAATGAAGACGTAGGCCCGGGCAAATTATGTTTCATAAAGTGATGATAAAAATGTTTCTTATGTAATGTAACATAACATAATCATAATATAAAATAACATGATAATGAACAATATTTTCTTCTTTCCCACTACGTTTCCCTTCTCCCTCTTTTCTCCTTTTCCCCGTTTTTATTTGGTCAGCCGATGGGGAGGGGGTATGTGCCCCATGTCAACCCATATTTACGCCACTGTATGTCCATACGGCAAATACGCCTTCAATATTATCTTTTTTACCCCATGATGGTGTAATGGTTTTATTAGAGATTACATTCAATTTTTATGGCATTCCATCTTAATCCCTTCCCAAAGACCCTAACATTGATGAATTGGAAGAAACGAGGGTTTCTCTTCAATGTTATAATAATGACATAAATATTTCGTTTGGAAATAGTGAACTGGCTCTTTATATGCATTTTATGATTCAATAATATTGTTTTATTTGTTAAGAGGTATTTTAGGAAGAATTTTCACCAATAAACCAATTATCTCTTGTGATTTTTTTTTCATTTCTTTCGTAAAAAGTGGCCACCCCCCTCCTCGAAAAGTGGGGGATATATCCCCCACCCCCGGGATTTACGCCAGTGTTTGGAGATGTAATCGGAGGAACAAGTTATTGAGTTTTCATAACTAGATCTAATTGTTTCAGCTTTCGTTTGAGTCTTGTTGTGTATGATGCCGCGATGTTTCATCTATTTTTCAGTAAAAAAATCACTTTCAAATTTTATATATTTCTAAAACTTTTTTTAAATATATTTGAAAAACACGAAATATCATGATGATTTTTGTTAGATGATTACATTTTTATTGTTTGTTTGAAGTTTGAACTTTTTTCCTTTTTCTTTCTTTTCTATCCTTCTATCCTTCCCACTTGCCCGTTTTTGTTCCATCTATCTTTATTTCCTATTTGTCTTTCCTGATCCTTTGATCTGTTCATTTTTCTTCCTTTCCTCCTTTTTCTTACCCTTCTTCTTTATAAAATTTCCCTTTTTTTATTTCCTTCATTCTTTCTTTAAACTTTTTTCTCCCCTCTATTCCTCTCCTTTTTATTTCAATTCTTTCTTTTCTTCCATTATGTTTTCATTCCTTCCTCACTTCATTCTTCCTCCCTCCTTTCTTTCATTCTTTATTTTATTTTTCCTTCTAATTCTGGGCCTTAATTCTTTCTCTCCCTCCCTCCATAATTCCTTACTTCCCTCCTACCTTACTGTTTCCTTCTTTCTTTGTTTCTTTCTTTCAAAGAATGAAGGAAACATTTTTCTTTCCTTCATTCTTTCTTTCCTCCTCCTTTTTCTTACTTTATTTTCTCTCCTTTATTTTGTCTTTCACACAAGTCTTCTTCCATTCCTTTCTTTTTTCTCTCTGTCTGTATTCAATTCAAAGGATGACGGAAACTTTTTTTCTTTTTTATTCTTTCTTTCATCCTTTTATTCTAACATTCTTTTTTTCCCTTCATTTTCCCCTTAATTTTTTCTTTCTTCTCAATCCATCTCTTTTCTTTCGTCTCTTCTTTCTCTCCTTCATTCTTTTGTTCACCCTTCCTTCCAATTCTTTATAATTTTGCAAAGATGTTAATAGCCTTCTTTGTTGATCTTTTTTGTTGATTGTCCCGTATTTCATTTTGTGAAATCTGATCACCCTGCAATCATATCGCAGTTTTTGCACCATTTTGTCCTCATAATTTATCCTTAATATATCACGGACTGAAAGCCCTTACTTCAATGATAAGTTATAAATGACATATACGTATTCATAATTGTATTTGTAACCTGCCTTTTTTCTATATTTTTGCATTCAAAATTTCAGATTTTGCAAATCGGGAAGAGAGTTGAGGAACTTGAGGTCAGCAATCGCAATCGAATGAATTAAAAAATGGCTGTGGATGTCCTCAATCCTGTTAACATGAACTGTGAATTGCTTGCTACCTGCAATGCTCTTGGTTACTTGGAAGGACAAATTTATCAGAAGGAACCAGATTGTTTAGGTATACCCTAAAGGGAAAATTCACCCTACAAATTCAGAAAATTTAGGCCTAATGTCAATGATAAAGATAAGGAAATCCATAAAAGATTAAAGAGTAGAATTTTTGAATTATGACGATTGATGTCATATGCCAGCAACTTCCATATATATTGGGTAGTAAAAAAATATTCATTAAATGTCATTTTCTCACAAATTGAAACTGGGTTTTATTGTAGGCCTACATTTAGTAAACAATTTCACACCCGCTTCTGTAAGAAAATAATATTTTTTAACCATTAAGAAATTGAAGTTCATGATATATATTTCATAACATATGATATGGATATGGGGCAGCTGCTAATGTATGATGTAAAAAATGAAAAAAAAAATAAATTCTAACAACTCCTTAATCTTTGATGGATTTTCCTCAAACTATCGCCTTATTTTTATTAATCTGTTTACTTATTTATTAATTTTTTTTTATTGGGGGGGGGTATTTTAGCAATAATTCATTTTCAAGTTTAACTTGGTCTTTAAAAGAAAAATTTCCCGGCCAATTTGCTCAGAGTTTGGGACCCGTTTTTTTTTTTGTTTTTACTCTGTCATAACTTATTTACAGTGTTAATGACAGAGTTGAGAAACAGGTAATCAGTGCCATTACATGGAAAGTCTATGATATGCTAAGGGACCTCAAAAATATATATGTGTATATACATCTATCTTGGTAATTAATCATAAAGTTGAAATTACAATGCAAAACAGGGAATTTAAATATTCCAACATTGTTAGGCAGACAAACTAAAAAAAAACAGTTTATTATTAAAACAATGTGTTTAAAACCATTCACTTTGGAAATTCAGAGACAAATTTTTATTGAATGAAAAAAAAATGTGTCACTTCAGACCATCCATACTCAGACCCATTTTCTTCAGTTTCAGACCCTTATCAATATATTCTGCTCTCATTTCTTTATTTCTGCATCAATTTAGTTCATACACGGTATATGAATTGTGATCCTTAGGCAATATCACATTTATGTGCATTAGGGTGATGGTGTCAAAGGTCATCTAGGGGTAAAAGGATATGAGGTCATGTCTGTTCCAAGAATGGGAAAGCTTAATTTTGATTTAGTGGGCAACTCCCAAGAAAATTTTGTAGGGCATTGTGGGTAATGAAAAATTTCAGTGACTTGAATTTACTTGACCTACTATGACTCCATAGATCTTGATTGAAACTGCTACAATGCTGTTGTTTTCAAGTCGAGAAAAGGAGCCCAAACTCAAATTAACATTCAGTGTACTTAATGCTTTTCAGAAAGGGTACTCCAGGCTGAAAATAGAGGAGTTATTTGATTTCAAAGATTTATTTTGCTTTAGAATAATCATGTCTAAATTTTAAGCTGTACCGTTCTCTCCGAGGACTTAGCCAAACTCTGACAGACATGCAGTCGATCTCAGACCTCAATGGCAGGCAGATTTTTGGCTCAATTTCCTGTTCCCGAAGTTGCAAACTTTGGACTGGAAAAGCATTCTTGCTTGCCACAAAATTCTGGAGAATTTTATTCTCTTTGAGAAAAAAAATATCCGGAATTTTCTTTGTTGCCATCTGGGCAACCATGGTGGGACTTTTAGGTTGCCTGCCGGTAGTTTTGGTTGCCAATGGCAACCGGGCAACTGCTAATTTCGAGCCCTGGTATACATGTTGACATTAATATGGAATGAATGAACTCTCCACTTTAGATTTTATTGGAAGTAATATTTAATAATATTTATTTTCTTTCATACAAGTGTGGCATAACCATCTTCTCTTTTAACAAAATGTCTTACAGTACTGACATTCATACAAAATTAGAATTAAACATAATTTTACATTCTTGAATTGAAAAAGTAATAAACTTGGATTTAATTACAACAACAATATTTTTGAGATGGGGGACGTCTTCAGCTTGATTTATTGAATAGGTACTTAATTTTCACTTATTATGACAAGCATAGATCCGTTTCACTAAATTTATTGAAAATGTTCACTAATTCTCAACAGAGACTATCAAGGATCTGATTCGGTTCTTAAAACGAGAGGATGAAACATGCAGCATTCGACGTCAGCTTGGCCACGCCCAGATCTTACAGAATGATCTTATTCCATTGACCAAGCAGTTCAGCAAGGAGGAGGAGCTCTTTGAAACAACAATTAGGTGAGAAATTTATAAACCAAAATTCATGCATGATATTTCACTCACTTTGATAATCACATGTTTATATCACTAAACAAATCCAAGACTGACACGCTTCTAAACTGTTATAATTTGTGATTTTGATCCATGGTTGGTATTGAATAATTTGAAATTGATTATTATTTCATTTATTCAAAGAATAGATGTGTCCCAGTGGGAAATTTGGCAGAGGACATCCAGTTGACAGAGGCCCGTCAAACTATTAATATGAGGAAATATGTATCTTTTCAAGTTTCTAACAAAATAAGAATGGGATTGAGGGTGTGTAATGTTGAGCTTTTTCCCTTTTTGATGGGTCACTCAGGAAATTGGTTTTAAGGCATTTTTGCCATTTTTTGTGAAGTTTCATAATTTAGATCGCTAAAATAATGTGAAGTGCACAGTTTTTTCAGGGCAACTTTCAAGACCACTTGATCACATTTCATTGTGAAAGCCAGGCATATTCATATGTATTGTAAGCAATCAAAAAAATAATGTTTTTAAACTTGTAAGATATTTAGCGATTCATTTAATGAAACATGGAATTGCATTTTGTTTTTCTCATACTTTAACATTGAAAAAGTTTCTTGAAATGTTATAAAATGTTTGTATGTTATGTTATTGAATGATGTTCCTGAAATTGGTGTTATCAGTCACTGAAATCTCTGCTATCATTGATTGTCTTCCGCCAGACTTCTGGTTAATCTGACTCAGCCTGCGGAACTGTGCTTCCAGAATGTCCCTGATGACAAGACATTTCGGAACTACTTCCTGGAAGTGTTGTCCCACCTCCAAGCTTACAAACAAGCATTTGCTTGTGAAGAATTCATGGCTGTCATGGCAAGAAAACTCAAGAAGATGCTGGACATGGTATGAAAACTCACCGGAAATATTATTTTTTTCTGGGGATTAAAAAAAAATCTTTACACTTCTGTATATTTCTTGTGTTTCCAATATTACTGTTTCTTGTCGGTGGTTTTTGAAAGTGGTTAGAACTGCAGTACATGTAATAATTGATGTGCTCTGACTAAAAGTTATTATTACATGGGGGTGTTTCATTTAACTCCTCGTAAGTTATCCTTAACTTGACGCTCAACTGGTGACCTGTTCTTTGCTGCTGATTCAGATTTTCAACCAGTTTGACTCCCATCGGCTAAACTTGAAATCCAATCTTAGTAGAGCAAAATTCTTGTTGTCAACCAACATCTGAATCAAAGTTTAATGATTTGAGTTTGGGGCAACTCGCCAGTTTTGCATTACTTTCAAATTGGTTTATGAAACACCAACTGGTATTATAAAATAATATGCATTCCCCTTTTGAAGACCAGGGGCAATCTTATGAAGAGTTGCAATTGAGTTGAATCATACTCGGCCTGAGATTGATGTCAAATAGTGCACAAAAAGAAATTGAATTTTTTATCAATCTCAATTTGAGTTTGATCACAACTGTAAGGCAGACCCATGGACTTGTTAGAAATGCCATTCTTTGAACCAATGTTAATTTGGAAGAGTACATCATTGTTTGAAATTGAAAATGAATGGCTGGGCCCCGCCTTACACAAAGAGTTACGATTGATCCAATCACTGGAACTGTATGGAAATCCATCCATACCATAATTTTTTCTTCAAGAAATTTGCAAACAAAGAGAAGCACACTAAATTTTCAAAGAAATGATGAATGTTTCAATATACATATCTAGAAAATATTTTGAACAAATTTGCACTTTAGATGTTGATGTTGCTGTCCATCCATAGTTATGGTTGATCGAATCAATCGCAACTCAGGAGTACATGAATTAAAAATACCTAGTCCATGACATCCTAGAAACTTCCTATAAAGTATCAATATTATGCAGAGCTGCCAAGTAGTACGGATTTTCCGTATTTAGTACTAATAAATGAGAAGAATACTGATGGTTTCATGCAAAATACTGATTTCTCAATATTTTCATTTTGATGTGTTGTCCTGTGGTATTTCTTTCAAAATACTGATTTCCTCACCAAAATACTGATTTTCAGCTTTAAAAATACTGAAATGTTTTTGTTCAGGTTGGCAGCTCTGATTATTTATTCCTACTATTACATTTTCCAATATTTCCAGGAGTGGGAGAGTCGGCGTGAGGACCACACCCTTCTCATGGAACGCATCTTGCTCCTTGTGAGAAATGTCCTCCACATTCCGGCTGACCCAAATGCTGAAAAGGTACAAATTTATTATTAAAAAATATGTGTATATAATTTTTTTTTACATAGATATCAATCAGTTTGAAATCTGTAATAAAAATTTGCAACATAAAACAAACATCTCATTGTTTGAATACAAGTTAACTGTAGACAAACCATGCACACAAACTTGCAAAATGTTCAGCATATCCATGTAGGATTTGTTACACCCCATAAATTAGATATGACAGCTTTAAAGAATTATCAGTTAAAAAATGTACATATCTGATCTGGTAGTGACAGAGGCATAGATTTTGACTTGGACTAGTGAAGAAATCCATCTATTTATTTTTCTCATTTTGATTTTTCTTTTTTTTTGTGGGACAGAGAACTGATGATGATGCTAGCGTCCATGACCAAGTCCTTTGGGCTCTTAATGTGAGCGGTATGGATAAGCTGATCCTCTACATTGCAAGCGCAGAGGGAGAGCAGCAGTGGTGTATGCATGCAATAGAAATCATATCACATATGCTCAGAGAACAGGTATGTAGTATACTTAAAGCTTTGAGTTTTAAAAGTAGTACATCGCTGAACTTATGAATAAGATGCCTGTTTTCCCAAAATTTATGAACGTGCATCCAGCGTTCTCGCCAGAAAAAATTTCACCCATGTTGGGGACTTGTGCTGCCACTCCCGGGGGGGGGTGCGGAGCGCGGAAGCGACGGCCTTTTCTTCAAATAGAGACGCTAAGGAAGCCCCATTGTGGCGTATTTTTAAGCCCACACAAATGCACATAAATGCTAGGCCTGGGAGTAAACATCGATTGATCGAATGGTTCGATTGGCATGCCGCCAATCACCAATCGATTAGCAAAATTTACACAAATCGAATGTTCGGCAGATCCCGATTATGACATTGGGAGAACTCGAATACCCAAGTAATAATAACAAAATGACAAGAAGACAATGATGACACTTCATACAGACAGGTTTAAAAATTATGTTACCGAGATAATTTTTCAAAAATAATCAATGATTGTATTACATTCACAGTTACACACCAACATGAAAGCGCTCCGATTTTTTTTTAATCCCACCCAACCTTGCCCTCGATACACAAAACGAGTTCATTGTCTGCGTGCACAAAACAATAAGAAAACACAACCAAGCTCACTTGAGCTGATTGGACCTTCGGATAGCCAATGAAACTTTTGGGGAAACAAAGAAGAAGGCAGTGGTTCCCTTATCAGGAGAGGTCATGACTTCAGAAATAAATTGACCCCTCCCCCATCTGTGTGTGTGTGAGGGAGAGCTAGAGAAAGATAAGGGTGGGAGCCGGAGAATTCCTTTCATGTTTCAATACAATAATGCAACCTTTTTTCTATCCCCCTCACACAATGAAAACTACATTCCAACATGCGCCCGTCTTCACCGGTACTTTCTCGACTAGTCTCCAAAAATAGACCCAGTTATACATGTAGGTTCAAATGATAAAAAATCGTAATTTTAAAAGGTATTTCAAATTAAATATTTATTTGAAATACATGCGTAGAATCGTGGGCAGTGCCACAAGTGGGGGCGGGGACATGGTGTGGGCAAGGGATGAAATTGTTCAAGAAATGGTCCACCTGCATGGGGTCAGTCTCAAAGAATAGTTCATGAATGAGTTGTTTACATCTTTGGGCTTTGCTGGACTTTGGACTCTGATCTGGGCTGATTCATTCATATGCAGGGGTGTGGCACTTGGAGGGATGCATGCATAATACCAGAGTACCAGCATGGATTTAGGAAGGATTTTCATTGGAACAATAAACTGAAAGTTTTAATCTCATTTCATGTAGTTTCTTTTGATATATCATGGAGAAGGGGAAAAGGGTCCTACTTTCATTTATTCTAAACATGTGACTTAATTTGATGGAGATTTCACCATAAAGTAGGTCAACTATTCTGATTTAAAAGACCTGATTCCCGACGAACAATCGAATCATTCAATTATTTTTTCAGGAAATAATTGAATGGTAAAAATGACAATCGTCCCAGGCCTAACATCCATGCACTATAGCGGTCACGCACAGTTCTCAAACTCCTTTGCTATTCGTTCATTGTGTGTATAGAGGGCGGGATAAATGACAAACACAGTACAAGTACATGTTCCTTGTATATACAATGCATTTATTCCAAGTTCCACTCCCATCATATCAGTAAGCGCAGCTACCGGTAGGTCATGGAGCATAGCCGGTGTGATGTACGGGGCAGACGGGGGAATAGGCAACGGAACGACCTTACCGTGCCGTCATATGCCCGCAATAGCAGCCGCGAGCTAGCTGGGCGCCTTGCCACTTTCCTAGCCGTAGTAGGCCTGTAAGTGGTCTTAAGTTGGTGGGACTTCGGCGCAACCCGATAAATGAAGTTGATATCACTAAGATGAGTTCATGGAGTGTATTTTTTTCCTGAATATTTCCATTTCAATTTTTCCACGCATGTCGCTGAAATTTTACGCATGGTTCCACTTGGTCTCCATTTCCGCACGCATGGTGTTTGCACCATGCGTATTATACACTGGCGAGAACGCTGCGTGCATCCTATTACTGGGCACTGTTTATAGATTAAATTAAAAGATATGTAATTTTTGTCTCACCTGCATAGCAGAGTGAGACTATAGGTGCCGCTTTTCCGACGGCGGTGGCGGCGTCAACATCAAATCTTAACCTGAGGTTAAGTTTTTGAAATGACATCATAACTTAGAAATTATTGGTCTAGTTCATAAAAAGTGGACATAAGAGTAACCATGTATCACTGAACATCTTGTGCGAGTTAGAGTAGTTTTCAAAGTCAGTACTGCTGCTATATTGAACTGCGTGATGCAGGTGATACGGCCAGAGGCATTCCACTTGTTTTAATAGCTTTCCATATATTTTACTCTAACTTGGGAATCATTGAGGGAAAAAATGAAAATTGTGATGACTTCTGGAAACATTTTTGTTTCGCTTCAATTTTCCCTGATGATAATCACTTTTTGTTTCTGTTTATAATCTGTTGCTGTTGCCTTACATATAACTTATAATTTGTACTAAAATCTAATATAAGAAATGTCCTTTAGAACTTATATTGTACAAGTATAGGAAGGATAAACTGACACCATTTTCTAATTGCCAGAATAAAGTTCTTACAACTTTGTAACATAAAGTCATCTTAAAAGTACTATTCAGTATAATATTTTTATAAATGGTACATGGACATACCCCTTTGTAAAAATATTCAATAATAATTGTTTTCTCCGGTATCTTCAATTTTATGTGACCTCTAGACCCCGGAGTCCATCGCCAAAGCTGGAAGAGTGCAACACGCCAGCGAGAGACTGAAAGAGGAGAAGGAATTGGAAAAGATCCGGCAGAGAGAGATGCTGGAGAAGAAAGCAAGACTCTTGAAGGCTAGCGGCAGGTATGGTTGTTTATTGGAATGTTTTTTTACCGGGTGAGAGCCAGAAATTGTATTTTAGTACATGATTGTTGAACAGAGATGGCATTCTTAAGATATTTTGAATTTTCCATTGGATTTTATTAGATATCATGTGTTAATGATCATTATCTGTAGTCTTGCTCCAAGTAACTATATTGTAAGCTGTCCAAGCATATTCAAGAATTTTTTTATGAATTCAGTTTTACCTTTGCATTGAACTGTTCCAGCTATTTGTTTTGACCATTATTGCATGTAATGTAGATTTTGCTGAAAGATATTTGAGATTGAATGAAAAAATATTGAGTCACAGTTTGTGTATAGTGTCTAGATAAGCACTTCTTCAGATGTTCAAGAAGGCGGTTCTTCCGTAAAAGAACATGGCATTCACTTGAAGCCTCTACATTTATATGCATATCTAACATGTTTGCTCTTCAGATAGTTGATAGTACGCCGTTTAGTACATGGAAATTGGAATGTAAGTGTGACTTTTTACTCTTAACTCTTTGTGACAAACCCTTGTGTCGTTCAATCATCATCATTTTCTTCTCAATTCACCATTCAGGCATTCTCGCTTTGGTGGCTCCTTCTACATGACCAACTTCAAGTCGATCAGCGACCGTGACCTCATCTACCATCGGCCACTCCAGCAGGCCAAGACCATGACGTTTGAGAGTACTAAAAATGCCACCAAGAAGCCCAAGAACAAGCTACCTCTACAGGATGGGACCATCAACCGACGATCGACCCTGAGCATCCGACTGTTCCTCAAAGACTTCTGCACGCTCTTCCTTGATAACTGCTACAATCCGTTGATGAACGCTGTGAAGGTATGTCAAATCCTCAAAGATGAATGCAGTACTTGTGGTGTAGTGGTTCTGACTCTCACCTTGTAATCAGTGGTTAGTGTGTTCAAATACCCATGAAGTCACTAGTTTTATTCGACAAGGCCTGGTTTTGAATTTGTAATGATTTTCTTCCTGAATATTAAGAAAAGAATTGAAATCTCACACTAATTATTTCCATATTTCTGCCATTCTTTTTTTTGGATTATTCATTTTTCTTTAACTTCTTGAGCATTCTTAGACTGATTATTTACATACTAACAGAAGTCTATTGTTCAGTATGCTATGAAGGATTGGTAAGTTTTTAAAATAATTTCAGGATAGCAAAATAAATTGTAACGGATTTCCATTTTTGTATTCTTTTTAGGATCATATTCTTCACCGACGTGCTCAGGAGAATGATGAGTCATACTACTTCTGGGCAATGCAGTTCTTCATGCAGTTCAGCCGGCTGTATAAATTCAGAGTAGATGTCATCAGGTAAAGAAATACATCAACTTGAAGTAGAAAGAACTAAAATGATGTTCAATCAGACCTGCAAAGGCCAAATGCTTTTTTTTTTTACACTCAGAATGCAAATTTCTAGATCTAAAAATACTATAGTACTGTAATTGATAGCTGGATGTGGGAGTGAATTGTTAGATTAATTTTGTCTACATGGAACAAAAATCTACATTATACTGCGCTCATCCCTGGTTGGGTGAATGGATGCCTGACAGGAGTAAATCCTTGATTGTACTGAGCGCTGTTGGATAAGTGGCAGCTCGAGCTAAAGATGGGTAGCTTCATCTTCTTCTTGTTTGGGTGGCTCACACTCCAAAGTTATAATAGTTTTGCTTTGTATCCTTTCAAATAAAAGCGCTATATATGAATCCAGCTATTATTTAATAGCATAGGTGAAATATTGTGTTTCTGATCTGGATCTAAATGTCTATATTTTCTGTTTTGTTTTTAGTGAGACCTTCTCTGTCCAGTCGTTCCATTACGTGAACACGCAACTCATCAAATATCTTGATATGATGACAACAGATAAAAAGGAAGCAGCTGCCTGGTCTAAAAGGTACATCTAAAGAACCGTATGACTGTTTACACATCCTAAACATTGCTATGAGAAAGTGCTCAAAGCTGAATACTTACAGTTCCATGAACAATGATTTCATGAGAAAACTGATGAAATCATTGTTGATTGTACCATATATCACAAAATCTAGATATGGTTCATTTGCATATAAATAGACTGAAAATGATAATGCTGAAGATTGCCAACAGAGATAAGCACACATGGGACAGTGTATTTCATTGCTTGAAAAAAGACCCAGACATCTTTCTGGAATGCAGTGCTTATTTTATTAATTTCTCAGCAATTACATAGTTTCTACCAGAGTAATTTGGCACATATATTTTGTTAATTCATACGAACACTTCTGTGATCATTTTGTTATATTCTTTTCAAACTCATTTTAGATCATAACCACAACTGGCATTCGTGTTTAAGTTTTTCTCCTTCCTTCCTCCACTAGGCTGCATCTTGCCCTGAAAGCCTACCGTGAACTCCTAGCAACACTGAATGAGATGGTGGGTCCCCATAGCAGTCCAGAGTTGAAGGAGTCTGCTGATGCCATTCAGAGCAATGTCTTCTATGTCCTGGAGTACCGGGAAGTCTTCATCACCCTCCTCAAGAAATTCAATGAAGTCACATGCACGAGGTAGATTTATAACCAAACAATTGAAACCATGATGAGATGTTCAAAATTCATTTGTTTTCAGGCTACCTTGCCTGCAGGTGTTCAGGTCATTATACGTACCTTCTCAAGAGTTAGAGCCACATCATTCATCATTGACGAAATGAGGGGGAATGCGAGAAAACCTTAATGAAAAGACGTAATGGTCATTTATATAGGGGATCGTAAAGAAAATGTGGCATAGATTTTTTGCAAGGTACCTCGCAAGTCATTTGTTGTTTTCCAAAATGTTGTAGTTTCTTACTGTCATACCGGTAATTAGTTTGTCTGGTCTCTTTTCTTTGTTTCATCTTAATGATGAGATTCATTTTTTTTGTCTCTGTGATACAATAGCCTATATTATACAAATATTTAAGGTTTATGAGTTTGATCGTCCCGAGTATTACATGAGCGTGCAAGTTGAATGAGTCTATTCAATGACGCAAAGCAGAGTTGAATAGACTGCTTCAACTTGCACAGAATGTAATATTTTAAATGTCTAAACATTCTGATTTTCCCCTCTATTTACTGGTGTATTTAATCATCAAATGTTTTGACTCAATCATTCATTGTTACAGGACTTACCTGAAAGATTTGATAGAGTCCGTTCACATCTTCATGAAGATGTTGGAGAAATACTGCAAGGGCAAGAAGACTCTTATTGTGCAGGTGAGGATACCATCATGTCATGTCTGCTAATGTAACATTTATCTATATTTGCCGCTCCTCACCCAGAAATTTGAAGCAGGTAGTAATTCTGTTCAGCATTCAAATCAAAATCACAGAATTTATTTCTTATTTGATGATAATTACAATCCTTTGTTCAGACAGCAATGGCTAAATAATTTTTATCCAAGATTGATTCCTTGAATTTGAATTGTAATTTTGAAAATTCTTTCCATATTTTGTACCTGTTTTTAATACTTTACACTGTCCATTCCTACAAATGTTAAGTTTTACACAAAAAGCCCCATAAAATAGAAAAAAGATCCTCATTGCTTCCTTTAATTGCTATGATTTTTGCTGAATATCTTGTAATTCTCCTCTTCACCTACAGAAAAAGCTTAAGAAAAAATCCAAGCGCAGAAAACGTAAGTTTCTATAATTTTCTTTTCTATTTATTTTTTTTCTCCATTCCTTTGAGGAATCCACTCTCAACAAGCCCTGCTTTCTTTAAACTTTTCTGTTTTAGTTTGTTCTGGATTATGTTACTCGTCACTTTTTTTTCTTTATCAATGTTGTTTTATCTTTGTTTGTTTACAATCATGTCTAATTATGTAAATATTGTGATTTCTTGTAATTGATTATTTATGAAAACAATAAAATCATAATAAAAAAAAACTTTTCTGATAAAAATATTTGAAAAGAATACATTGATTTTAAGACATAGATGTTCGTAACAATATTACTGAAGATGTTATTTTCATTGTTTCGTTATTGATGAGTATGACCGTCACGCTGTTTTAATACCATAATTTTGTATTGTCGTATTGTATACACAGTATATTCATTTGTCTATTGTGGTTATAATATTGTAAAAGATTGTAATGATTTTGTTTATTGTTGAATTGAGCGAGTTGAAATGAAAATAAACAAAACTTGAAGCTGTGAACATGATGTCCATGATATGTTCCTGGTACAGGACGACAGGCCCAGAGACCGGAAGAAAACCAGGCCAACGAAGAAGAACAGAACCAGCTGGCCCAGGTCTGGGACGACACCCTCGCAACAGAACTATCATCCATGCTTCAAGGAAGAGAGGATGTCCCGGATGATGTTGTGCCATTTGATGCTGCCTCAGAGATGCCGGTTGAAGAACAGAGGTATGCCTACAGTACTTCGGTGGGGGTGTTTCATGAAAGTTTTCTGTGCTGACAATTGTGAAATTCTTGGTTTTGATTGGCTGAGAGGCACTAGCCTCCGACTGTTTCTATGGTAAATGCCAGAGATAGTCAACTTGTCAGTGGTGACAACTTACACGAAACGGTCCCAAGACTGAAGATTGTTTGCCATAACCTGACTGAACTTGGTGAAACCTGCAAACTTTTATTCTATATTCAAATTTGACCACTCTCCCAACCCTAACTTTTTAGTAATTTTTTATAATTTTTGAAAACAAATCATGTGTACCATGCGCCTGCATGGCTCTATGATACAGCAGAGTCCATGTAGTCCATCAAAATGTGAAGATGCCAATAAGATTTTCATATACTTTGTTTAAGCCGACGTCTACAGGCCAAATCGAGGATACAGGTCCTTTTCTTGGCTTGATGATTCATCAAGGTTTTTCATCGATTTGTGGTAAAAATAGACAACTTTTGCATTCAGTAATGTTGTTGCCATGCCTATAAAAGTATGATAATGAATATTTTTTGTGTATTTCTGTACTTTAGAGCTGACGCAATGGTCAGGATCCAGCAGAGTTTGAGGTCTGGTCGAGCAGGTGAAGGTCTGGCTCTGTTCAGAGCAGCAAGGTAAGATTTCACTTATAATTGATCATATCTGTGAATTGATCATAACTTTGACAGGCACAGTCAAGTTTGAGCGACCATGTTGGTAGAGTTGCTCTCACCCAAGAGCAAAAGTTGGTGTGTGTTCATGTTGGTCGGTGATGTTTCTATGACTGTCTTGACTTCTAGTAGCTCCTAGTAGACTGATAGTAGATTGCTAGAAATTACAATGCTTTAGATTAATATATTGAAATCAACTGTACTGAGAGAAAAACATGCATATCAGTTACTACAAATAATAGTTTGAATTACACATTTTACATCTGTAAGTAATGATGATGGTGACTGGCATTGTTCTTTAGGGGATACCACATATTTACCTCACTAGACCCATATTGCCTTCATCATGACCTGGGGAGCGTTTCATCAATATTTTAATCCGACAAGTTGTCGGATCTGACATCTTTCCTTGATTCTGATTGGCTGAGAGGCACTGTTCCTATGGTAACTGTCGGATAAACTGGTACTTGTCGGATAAAATGTCCGACAAGTCCTTTCATGAAACGCCCCCCTGATGCAGTATGAGATTAATTTGGGAAATATATGTGGTATACTCCCTCATAGCCAGTCAATGTTATATGAATATGTTTTAAAGGGGAAGTTCACCCTGAAGAAAACTTTGTTGTAAAAATAGCAGAAAAAATAGTCAAAAATATTGGTGAAAGTTTGAGGAAAATCCGTTAAAGAGTAAGAAAGTTATTAGAGTTCAAAATTTTGGATTTGTGACGTCATAAACGAGCAGCTGCCACATGTGTTATGTAATATAAAATGTATGAATTTCAAATTTTTTATGGTTCCTGATGACTTAATTTTGTTTTCTTTTCATGATCGGGTGTGAAATGATTTGTCTATTGATATACAAAAGTTCCAGTGAAAACCATTTTCTAATTTTCTGAGAAAATGACATTTCATTGATTTTTTACCATTCGCTATGTAGGAATACTGCTCGCATATGACGTCACAAATCAAATAATTGAAATTCTAATAACTTTTTAATTATTTGATGAATTTTTGTCGAACCTTCGGCAATATTTTTTATTATTTTTTCTGCTTTTTTTACAATAAACTTTTTGTCAGGGTGAACTTCCCCTTTAACATGTTTTTTTTTTAAATATTTATCTGCTTTTATTGGACTTTGTTCTTAGGGAGGTGTGGCCTGATGGTGATGTGTTTGGAGCAGCGGACATAGAACCTGAAGATGAGTTCATGGCACTCAGAGAGATACACTTCACCAACCTGAATGGTAGATCTTACTTTTAGTCATTTTACTTTGACCTTGATATTCTCTCTCTTTTTTGTAGGAACTATCCAATTAATTTCCATACTATTTCTAATACTAAATACCTGTAATTACAGCAAACAGCCATTTCATTTGAAGGTTTTTGAAATCAAGGTGATACAACATTACCATATCATCTTGGATGTAGATCAGGGTGGCGTTTCATTAAGCCGTTCGTAAGTTACGCACAACTTTACGAACGACTGGAACATGATCTTATACATAAGTCAGCTAAATAGGATATATCATATAGCACAAGAAAGGTTCACCAGTCGTCTGTAAAGTCATTCATAACTTACAAACAGCTTTGTGAAACAGGTCCCCTGGTTCATTTACCTAAGTCTAAGTAATCATTAAATCTAAGCTTTAAAAGGATTGCAATGGAGATTACCAACACAGATAAGCACACGTGGGACAGAGTGTTGTTATTGTTTGGAAAAAAGACTTGACACCAGGCTGTAAAGCCATGCTTGTTTTGTCCATTTGTCAGCAATTACACATTTTTGCCAAAATCATAAGGTGCATATTTTCATTAATACAAATTTGTCATTGGTCATTTTATTAGATTCTGTTCTAAGTCATTTTTAAATTCTACCACAACTTGCAATTATGTTTAATTGGATACCACCTTATATTTTATATCATTACATACGTACATATAGTTGGGTGATTATTTAGTTGGATTCTGTCCCATATTCATTTTTAGATTGTAACCACGATTGGCATTTACGTTTAAATACCACCTCTTTGAATTCTATTTCAGTGCAAACCCAAGCAGAACCGGAACCAGACGTGGAAGAACAAGAAATTGAAGAAGAAGGTACGAGAGTTTGGCTCTTTTACATTGTTCATATTTGTGTCAGGGAAGCATGTCATGTGAAGTTTTGGAGTGACTTTCACTGATAGATGTTGGAAGCTAATGGAAATCCTTGCATCTGATTGGCTCAGATAAAATTAGTCAAATGAAAATCACCTACAAAACGTTTTATCCAATGCTCCCTTGATCTTATGGTTATGTTATTTATGACTTCATTTATGTATTCAATTGTTTATGTAATTATTATTTTCTAATTAGTTAATTTTTCTCTGAGAAGACACACTGCATCAATCCCATTTCAAGTTAAGGTCAGACACCAATTTTTCAGAAATTATTATCAAAACTGTGGCCATCGTTAACTATCAGCTTTTTAAGAGAAAGTGATGTATCGCTTCACAGCCGTTATCACCATTATCTTAGATAATAGTGTAATCAGACTGTTTATAGAGGCTCTAGCTCAAAGAAAGTTTGAAATATATATTTTACTACTTTTAATTAAGGTAGTTTCTTGGATGAAATGTGCAGAACTTAACTTTAGTATCTTTCTATACTGATTTGTATTTATTGTGTTTAATCTAGATGAAGAAGATGAGATGGCGATGGAAGAACATTCATCTAGAGGGGAGGAGGAATTCAACTTCAAACTTTATGTCAACAAGTAAGATAATAGTACACCAAACGATTTTGCGATTCTCGGTCATACAAAACAAAGCATCAAGTTGATTAGAAAAAAAAACACTTTAGTATGATGACTTGCAACTATCGAGATATTTACTTTTGAACATTCATGATTGACTGCAATGTTGATGTATTGTAAATGGCTATTGAAATCTTGACTGTAATGAGAGTTTTATACTGATTATGAATATATCAACAATATCATGAAAAATTGTTCGCACTAGCTTTGTAATCACTTGACCTTGGTTTGGAAATTAGTGTATATGTCAGTGCCCCTTCAGAGGTTATTAGTCCTTATTACCTGATCAATCAATTTCCACTGATTTGCTTAAAGGAATTAATGACCTTTAGTTGCCTAATCAATAAAATTCATGTCGTAGCCACACCAAAGAATGCAACTCCATACCAACTAATGTAATATCTAGGGACAGTGATTTTCCGCGATCGCAGAAAACGGACGGAAATCACGGAATCGGCTGTTTGAAACGGAAAGTAGCTTTTCAAACGGAAAATCACGGAAAACATGTTTTTTCTCAAAAAGCACAAAATAGCAACAGAAATTAATAATAATAATAATAATAATAGGCATTTATATAGCGCCATCTATCTAGAAATATTCTATTCCGAGGCGCGTTTTTTTAATTATTATTATTACCCCGGCTTTAGCTCGAGCTGCCTCTCAGCGCTCATGCATTCAAGGAATTAATCCTGCCGGTTTTTTCTTTAATCCCAAATCCTCAACAAAATACGAATATCAACTGAAAAAACACGATCTCACTTTGCAACAACAATCATGACAATCAACACATCGTAACTACACTCGAGCCTCTCCATCACTCGATTGTATCCAAATTAGTTTACACTCACGTCCGCATATAAGGCAGAATACGGCCGTGTGTTGCTGCCCTCTGTGTTCGGTCGTAATGTAATGATCACGGTGATTCGTGAAATCCAAAATGGCGGATATTCAGAAGTCGTCGACTGCTCAGAACGATGTCCGAAAAGTCCCCAAATCAGCGATAAAATCCCATTTAACAATAAAATAATGCTAATAATATGAAAGGTGAGAATGTATTCATGTTGATTATGTTTCTCTAAATAGTTTTTGAGCTCGAATCTCTTCGATTAAAATGGATTTTAAAGCGATGTTAGTACATTGGTAGATGCAAATTTTGAGCAGCGCTAGCATTTTGACATTGCTACTCGTTGCGTATTTGTTTTCTATGTAAACGGAATTGTCAATTTTTCTTGTACACAAAGTCTATGGGGAAACGGAATTTCCGTTTTCAGACATGCTGAAACGGAATTTGAGATTTTCTGAAACGGAAAAGGCAATTTTTAGAAACGGAAAATCACTGTCCCTAAATATCATAATAGATTTGATTGGTTGCGAGTCCTTTTTGTTGCTATGACTGCAGCATTACCGGTATATCGGTATATGAGTTGTTTTTTATTCTCGTGTAAAGTTTTGCACACTTACAACTTCATGTTTTTACCTCTTTCATAATGTTTGCACCTGTTTTCTTCTGACAGCCTGCTCCACCTCTCCCCTTCTCGTTCCCCCATTTTCCCTCTCTCCCTCTCCTTCCTCCTCCCTTCTCTCTTTCCTTTCCTTTCTCGCGTTTCTGTTCTATCTCTGCCTTCCCCCTTTCCACTTTCACTTCTCTAAACATACTCTCACGATTTGTAGTTTTGCTTGATATATTTGATGTGTGTATTTGTTGTGAATATTCTTATTTTATATATGATAAAGCCAACTGTTTGATATTGATACTGCATGATAAAAAAATCCTGTATCCATCAATTTTAATGGGAAAGTTTGTTTTTAATTTTTTAATGTCTTAAGCATTGTGTCACAGTGCAATTGAATATCATATGTTTTTGTACTTGTTTTGTAAAAAATTCTGCAATTCAGCCTTTGGCTGCAAATTT
The DNA here is from genome assembly GCF_018143015.1 of Lytechinus variegatus. Taxonomy (NCBI): domain Eukaryota; kingdom Metazoa; phylum Echinodermata; class Echinoidea; order Temnopleuroida; family Toxopneustidae; genus Lytechinus; species Lytechinus variegatus. The sequence continues at coordinate 68,917,271 of NC_054742.1, forward strand.
TCAATAAACCGTTACCATTACCTTACCATTACCATAATCATTAGGGGAAGGCGGGGTAAGTTGAGCATAGGGGCAAGTTGAGCCACCAGCCCCAGGCCAATAATGAATGAGTCAGACATTGTGGTGGTGTCATGTATTGATGACCCATAGCATAACCCCTAACCCCACCATATTGTTTTCAACTTTGAAACAAAAAGTAGTTTTTTAGAGGGGAAAATATGAATTTCAGCCAAAAAAGTAAAAGAGTGTGAAATAGATAAGTGCTTTATAAACACACATGTCTTTAAATATAATAAAGACATGATAACAACATTATTAGTCCAGGTATGGATCTTCATTCTTGTCATAGTCTTTTATATGATGGATGCATAATAGATGTGTGGATACAAAATTATCGCACTAAGTTCGGACTGGGGTAAGTTGAGCCAAACAGCATGGGGCAAGTTGAGCCATGGTAATTCCTATGGTAATGTATCTTAAAAAACAAACAAACCATAAAAATCGATTGAAATGCTGGCTGAAAGGAGCAAATTTACATGACTGCTCTTTTCCTTTGAAAGGATGTTAGTATTTATAGAGAATTAGCAAGTGAAAAGACTTTAAACAAAAAATTGACATGCTGGTTCTCCCCTCATACATTTTGTACATAGTTTTTGTGGCTCAACTTACCCAGAAGGTGGCTCAAACTTACCCCATATATGGGGCAAGTTGAGCCATTTGACATCGTTTTTTCAAAGGTCACGATGACTTTCAGTGTGGGATAGAAAGTTATATATAGGTGGAAAATATTTCAGAAGAATTAAATTTCAAGGCAAGGTACTTATTTCGACAAGATTATTAATCATATCAATTCTAACAGGCAAAAAGCAAAAACTGTCACAACTTACCCCGCCTTCCCCTAACCATCAATTATAATCATCAAATTTATTCCATTGTCCAATTCCCTATAACATCAAACTTTTTCACCTGATACCCCATTGATAGGTTCACACACCCAGATGTACTGAGAAATTACATCAAGCTGTTGATGAGTTTCCGCGGCAACCAAGAGTTCACCAATCACTGCATCGTCAAGCTCCTCCACAGAGTATCCCTTGAGGTGGACAAGACGGAGCTTCTCTTTCAGATCTCTCTTTTCAGGATCTTCCATAAGATCCTGCAGGACCCTCTGGCAAAGACTGACCAGTTCAAGGTAAGTACGGTATCCATATTGATTTAACAGAACCTCCCACCTTAAGACTAGACCCCCTTGGAAGGACAGCCTGTGTAGGAACAGTGATTTTCTGCGATCGTGGAAAACGGACGGAATTCACGGAAAGGGCCTTTTGAAACGGAAAGAAGCATTTTTCAAACGCAAAATCACAGAAAACATATTTTTCCTCAAAATACACAGAACAGCAACAGAAATTACTCAAAATCTCAACAAAATATGAATATTAAATTGCCACAAAACCCCATAAAACACAATCTCACTTCGATAAAATCATGACAATTCACACATCATGTCTTGCACGTGACTTCATCACTCTCGATCAAACCTCTCGCCGCCGCGCCTGTATGTACCCAGCACAGCCCGGGCGGGGTTGTATTGGGCTTATTGAAAATATTCACATATGCACACGTTTCATTTCAACATGGTCGTGTGTTGCTGCCCTCTACGTTCGATGATGTTACAGCATGATATCTGGGTCTTGAAATCCAAAATGGCGGATAGGCGAAACTCATTGACTGCTGAAAACGATGTCCAAAAACCCCCCTAATTATCAATAAAATTTAATTTAACTGTAAACTAATGCTAATAATTCAAAAGGTGAGGATGTATTTATGTTAAATGTGTTTGTCAAAATATTTTGTGTACCCGCATAGATCCGATAAGAAAGGATTCTATTGCATTGCTGGTACAGTGGCAGACTCAAATTTTAATATTTTTTATGTACACAAAGTCTATGGGGAAATGGAATTTCCGTTTTCTGACCTGCTGAAATGGAATTTGAGATTTTCTGAAACGGAAAATCACTGTCCCTACCTGTGGCTGAAAAGGGCCATCCTGTCCACAAATGGAAAAGAAATAAATAAATTAAAGTAAAATATGGATAAATTGATTTCTTAAATAAACCTATTGCAAAATGGGTTTCCCTGCACCACTTTTGATGAAAAAAGGGACCCTTGCATTAGAGTTGTAACATTTTGAAGGATATATGTTCATATTACACCTTTAAAAAAATATATAAACCACACCATTTATAAAATGTAGCTTTATAAAAAACATTATATATTTTTTTTCAGGAAATGACAAAGTTTGCTCAGTTTGTTGTGGGTCGTTTCTTCAAGGCGTTGCCCACCAAACCCAAGCTGGTGGTCGAACTGCTCTTTTGGAAGGATGCAAGGAGTATCTATGAGATCCAGGAAGGCTACGGAGCAGAACAACCAAAGTAAGTTGGCTAACTGTTGTAGACCTGGCAGTGTTGGTAGCAGAGGCAATGATTGTAAGAGTTGTAGCTAGAAGAGGGTTATAGATGTAGTGATGTTGGAGTTAATATTGGTGGTAGTTATTTTGAAAGTTTGGAAGTAAAGCAGAAGGTGGGATGGTGTTCATGGTTCATGGTAAGTGTGGTGGTAGTGGTTTTGATGGTATTAAACTGCATAACGGAGAAGGTGGTGATGTGGTAGTGGTTGCGTTGATAGTTTTAGGGAGGAAAGGAGGTATTGATTTTAGTGGTGGTGGTAGTGGCTGCGTTGTTGATGGTAGTGGTGGTAGTTGTAACTATTTGGATGATAGATGGATTTGGTAATGGTGGGTTTGTTATGGCGGAGGAGGTATCAAGATCAGTGATGATGATGGTGGTGATGGTGATGATGATGGGGATGATGGTGATGATGATGGGGATGATGATGATGATGATGGTGATGATGATGGTGATGATGGTGATGATGATGGTGGTGATGGTGATGGTGATGATGATGATGATGATGGTGATGATGATGATGATGATGGTGATGATGATGGTGGTGATGGTGATGATGATGGTGATGATGATGATGATGATGATGATGATGATGGTGATGATGATGATGATGATGGTGATGATGATGGTGATGAGGATGATGATGATGGTGATGATGATGATAAGGAGGATGATCGTGGTGAGGTGATGAGTATGATGATGATGATGGTGATGGTGATGAGGATGATGATGGTGACGGTGATGGTGATGATGAGGAGGATGATGATGGTGATGATGAGGATGATGATGATGATGGGGATGACGATGATGGTGATGATGATGGTGGTGTTGGTGATGATGAGGATGATGATGATGGTGATGATGATGAGGATGATGATGATGGTGGTGATGAGGATGATGATGGTGAAGGTGATGGTGATGATGATGAGGAGGATGATGATGATGGTGATGATGATGATGGGGATGACGACGATGGTGATGATGATGGTGGTGGTGTTGGTGATGATGAGGATGATGATGATGGTGATGATGATAGCGGAGATGTTATTCAAGGATGTTATTTGTTTGAAGTAATGGTGGAAGTATTGGTTGTTGCAGTGGCAATGGTGGTTGTGATGTTCATGGAACCAAGAGAAGTTGGTGATAGTGTTGAAGTAATTGTTTATAACGTTCCATCAATATATTGATATATTTCACAGTATAATATATATTTATATACAAGTACTATAATATATTTCACTTTACATCACAGCATATTTTCTCTCTGATTTTTTGCCCAAAATTATAGCCTTATTGTGTCCATAACACAATTCACAAGTGTATTGCCCCATTTCTCTCTAATTTCTCTGAATGTAGGAAGGGCAAATCAAATTTTTGGAATGAAGAAGAGGAGGCCGAGCTGGCAGGTCTTTATGAGCAGTATCGAGATGTAGATGGAGGAGGTAAGAAATCGACCGAAATTGAAAATTGTTAGAGATATATACGGTAGATGAATATGCTTAGGTTGTGTACTCTGAAGTTTTATGTAAGTTATCATGTCACATTGCCTTATCCTATTTCCTCGACAACAGGTTAGTCTGATAGAAAAAATTTAAATGTCTCTTGCAGTCTCGCCTGCATTACACAGATATAGCAGCATCGTCAGTTTTGTGGAGATGAAGTATCAACCCACTTAGATTAATGTATCTAATTTAGAGGAAGCTGGCAAAGAGTGAGGAGAAAATGTGAAGTTTTAAGTTCACTCAATCATGAGATGTGCGTACTGTTCCTGCTTTGTCGACATTATCTGCAGTCTGAAAAATATGGTATTAAAGAACTCTTCACTTTACCAATGTTACCACATGTATAAGAAACATCCTTTCAGATAAGATGATTTTCATAATTTTATTTTTTTTAAAGACCATAACCTTATTTTAGCTTATTGCAGAGAACCTTGCTTGGAGGCTTACTGCCAGTTCCAAGGCTGGATGGTGGTGTGTGAAAGTCACTTTGTCATAAAAAAACGTTTGAGTGATTTCCTTCTTTTTATGATTTAGAACGAGATGTGGTTGATCTGATCATGGAAAATCTGATTAATGATACCAGAAGTAGAAGACAGGTAAGTGATGACTGGAAAGTTTGAAAAATTACTGAATTATTATACCAGGGACCCGTTTCATAAAGGACTTGCAACTGTTGTAACTTTGCCATTGTGGCAACCACCATGCAAACCTTGATTCTGATTGTCTGCTGAGCCCTGTTACCATGGTAGTTGCCATTATGGCAAAGTTACAACAGTTGCACGTCCTTTGTGAAATGGGCCCCTGGACCTGTTGCATTAAAGTTACTATTATGGCAACTTTGCCGTCCAATGGTAATTACCATGGTAACAGTACTCATCAGCCAATCAGAATCAAGGATTCTATGAAAGATACCATTGGGTGGCACAGTTACCATGATGGTAAATTTTGTGCAACAGGCCCAGATAACTGTTTCATGAACATTGACAGCACTAAGAAATGAATCTTACTCTGACAGTTACCATAGCATACCTGTCATTATACTGACCCTATTTGTTCTTTCTGATAATAATATATGCATTTTGTTAGGTGCCATATCCATCTCTTTAGAGTTGCTCAAGGCACACAAGTGAAGGGGGGAGCAAACAAAATTACAAGTAACAGATAATCATTGATAAAATGATTTATAGGGTTAAGTTTTCGGCTTAATCTTAAACTGCCAAAGCCATGTTGATTTTAGAGCATTGCAAATTATCGTATTAACTTCATTTAATGAATGTCCCACTTTTGCGGCGTTAGATGTACACTTTTTTAAGAATTGTTCATTTGGTAAAAAAAAAACAGTCCAATTTCAAAAGTTATAGCTACATTTTGTCATCCTCTCTTTTTAAATTGCCTTAGAGAAGTGGAATGAAGAAAGACAGTGTTCCTTATTGATTCCAATTATTTTTATTTGGAAAGAATCAGTCCAGTTTCAAAGGTCTGCTTGCAATATTTCTTTTTTTTTTCTTTCTCTTTAGATCATAGCACAGCTTATTAGACAAGAATTGATAGAGAGTGCCAAGGTTCTGAGGAAGCCCAAAGTGTAAGTGATGTTTTCATGATAAGACCAACGGTACAAACAAGACTTTTCTGAAATACTTGAAGGAATTTATATGGCTTCATCTATGTCGAAAAAGGCTATTCGTAGGGGCGCTATTTGTAAGACTGAAGTCACCCAAATTCAGTTTGATTCCTTTTGAGTTGCAAAAAAAAAATATTTTTGTTTAATGATTATCTATTTAATTGTCTAATTTCACTCCATCAATTGTTAATATTGTTTTGAGATAACTTTTTGAACATTGTGGGCTACTCCATGAAAGCTGGCCAGGGCTCTGTAACACAAAGGTTTGCGATGAATAGCAAATATGAAAGAACACTTCTGATTGGTTCCTAGTCAGCATTTTGCGCCAAACGCGCATGTAACATTGATCTTGATTGGTCAGTTCATTTAGCGATTGATTGAAATATAACTGTGCGAGAGTTGACATATTAATAGAAGAATGTTGTATACTAGTGAAGAAGGTCATTTAAGATACTGCATTTATATGCAAAGATTTTATTTTTATGTAATTGATGTACCATTCAAATGTGCACAAATTCTACAGCATGAAATATTCCACCATGGTGTTTGCCATAATGGCAAAGTTACAACAGTTGCAAGTCTAAAGTTTTTTTCAGATATCCTGGAATTCTGGATACTTTACAATTGCTCTCTAAATGGTGTTACCAATGGGGAGATTTGATATAATGTTCTGTAGTAAAGAAATGCTACATAGATTTTTAAGCTATGTCTACATGTATATACACATAACTTCTCACCAACACATATAGCAGCTATGTATCATTGTAAATATTCAATAGGTCTTACTATTTATTCTGTTTAAAAATGAAATTATTAAAAGATGAAATATAATTTTTTTTGTTTTTATTTTAGATTAAAGAGCGCATGGCGTGAGGAGCTCGAGTTGGAGTTGAGGACATTCTTTGATCAATACAAAGATTCTAATGGTAAGTGTCCAGGGGGACTGTTTCACCAATGTAGAGATACAAGGAACTAGCAATCAATTGCAAATCAACTGGGTCCCTGAATCAATCACAAGTCTTGTAATTAATTGCAAATTTTCACTTGATTGCTGTCCTGGGGGCCGTTTCATAAAGCTGTTTGTAAGTTAAGAGTGACTTTAAGAACAACTGGTGATCATTTAATGTGGTAAATGGTATATTCATTGGCGATGGTTACGCGTGTAAGAAAGGTTCACCAGTCGCTCTTAAAGTCGCTCTTAACTTTATACGAACAGCGTTATGAAACACCCACCTGGGTCCCATCATACAGAGAGTTGCGATTGATCGCAACTATGAAAAGCCAGCAACGTCAACATCTAAAATACATGTTTGTTCAATATAATTACTAGAAATGTATGTCCATACATTTTCTTGACAATTCAGTATGCTTCTTTTTGTTTTCAAAGGACATCAACAAATGTTGAAAGAAAAAATTATGACATTGTTGGATTTCCATATAATTGAGATTGATCGGATCACTCGTAACTCTTTGTAGGGGCCCTGATTTTTGCAATAAGGAGTAGAATTCTATTTGTTATAGCAACAGCAATATGCACTTGATTAGGTTGATTGATTAAGTTGTCATACATCCCAGCATTGTTTTGATTACACTCTGGCAATGTACACTTCTATATTTGTCATCGATGGGTTTTACATGTTGGATTGACTGAGCTCCACCTTTTAAATTGAGTTCTGGGCCCCGTCTTACATAGAGTCACGATTGATCCAATCAATCGTAACTCTATGGAAATCCATCTGTGTCATAATTTTTTTCTACAGGAAACTTGCACAATGTCCTTTGTATGCAAAGAGAAGTGCAGTGAATTTTCAAGAAAACAATCAATGCATGAATATAAATCATAGCTAGAAAATATTTTGAACAAGCGTGCATAATAGATGTTGGCGTTAATGGTCGTCCATATTTGCGATTGATCGGATCAAGACAGGGTCCTCCACCCCCCCCCCCCCAGAGTTTGGACTTTTTTTTATTATATACTGTAACTCCCACAATGAGAGTTATAGATTATTTCCAACCAACAGATTATATTCAGAGTTCAGTTTTTATGATTTCACTGTTATTTAAAAACAGAGTATCCAAATTCTGTGGTATCAGAGAAGTGTTTATCACATGTCTTATCGGGATGTTTTATTGGGAGACTTTGAAAGCTCCTAGCACGTCAACTCTGGGGGCCTGTTTCATAAAACTTTTGATGATAACAAATTTTCAATTGAAAGCTACTGAACTCTGATTAATCCACCTGATGCATTTCACTTTTTTAATCAAGTTTGATTGTCTTTCCTTCTGCAGACATAGTTGGTAACATTATACAGAGCATGAGCGAGCCTAGGTCTAAGCAAGCGGTCACCAAGAAGATCCTGGAATTGGGCCTGGTCCAGGATCGCTCACAGCTTTACAAGAAGCGTGCAAGAAAGGCCGACGGTGGAGGTACCAAGAGGAGGCGCAGAAGACGCAGACATGGAGATGACGATGACGAGGTGTGGAAGACAAATATATTTTATTCAAATAATTTTTTTTCTTTAATTCGACTGGTGACGTTAATATGTATACGCCAGATTGCACAGTTTGATAATGAATAATAAAAAAGGTCCTTAGATCATTTGAAATGTCATTAATTGCAACATTTTATATGATATTTTAAGTACCACATGCTTCCAATGTCATATAAAATGTTGCAATTGCAAGCTATGATAAAAGCAATTTATCATAGCTTTTTATTTTATCCCCAAAATAATTAGCATAATATGATTTAGGGGTCGAAAACGCAGCCCCACTAGCATTACCAATTTATGCTGGCGAAAAAAGGCCAGCATAAATAGATAATAACAAGACCAGGATACAGTGAAAAGATTAGAGGTTAGGCATGTTGTATAGTCTTGTGTTGTACATGGCTGTATGATGATGTCATGATGTTGGTTACATGTGTCACTGTATCCTGGCCTTGTGCGCTCGGCTGCCTCCAACCGAGGCCTAGGCGAACCTCCCTTACATACCTGTCCAGAGAAAAGCTGGTTTTTTCATGGTGAGTAAAAGTTGACCACGTTATGTCAGGCTTGCCATCAGTATGAATATTGATAAGTTATTTGAATGGGATATGACCCTTGCCCTGTCAGACCCTATTCTAAAGTCATGCATGCATATTCAGATTCTTGACAGTCAGAAAGATTGTATTATATCCTATTCATTAATCACAGGTGAATGGAATACCCTGTTACTAGGTCCACTAGAAAGAAGCATTCATTGATTGAAATAGCTCAATAAGCCATTCACATGAACCTGTTACATTTACATTACAATGGTTGATAAATGTTCATGTACACCATTATATTGACTTCATTATTCTTGGTGTTGGGTTTGTCACAGTAGTGCACACATGCACTATGAAATATCAATGGTATTGTAAGAAAAGGGTACTGCTATAAAGGCTTTTCAACATATCATTGACAGCTACAATTTTTGTCTCACTTGAACAGCAGCATCAATGATTTTTTAAGGGCCTTTTCACATGAAAATTTTGAATCATTATTGTAATGATTACATTTCGTCTTTGTACCATTCACTCAAACTGATTTGAATTCAAATTCTTGAGTGAAGGCAGTCGCGGGCACTTGGTTACTTGTCAATCAAACCCCTGCATTGCAATAAAGACCCTTTCAGACCTAAAATTTGTACCGTAATTTGAGTGAAACTTAACTGTAATTCACCTCCAGAGTAGAATTTGTATTCGTGATTCTGATTAGCGTCCGTGATTCTAGTTTGGCTTCACACATGCTAAAAATTTGTATTAGAATTATTTTTCACTGGAATCATCGTTAAAATAACGATTTTGGTACTGTGTGAAAGAGCGGCTAGGCCCATAAGATAGGAATAAACAGCTTTGGATTATTAAATGAAATAGATGCAGGCGCACCATGTCCATGGGTGTTCCATTAATTTGTGATGAATGATGAATTAATTATAACTGATTACAACCCATGAATCACACTTATTAAATCAACCATGAACATGCATTAATTGATGGCAAATCATATATTGTTCAAAATTTGTTACTTCTTCAAATTCTTGATCATATATCGAAAACTCTGTAATCGTTTTAGGACTTGCTTGATTCTCATTCTCTTCCCGTATCCATTCTTTAAAGTCTTTTAATTAAAAGAATCGAATAAACTGGTATCCCTGTATGATGTATTGGAATTCCGACTGGTTTTCATGATTAATTTACAAATTCCAACTTTGTTTTGCAGGATGTTCCTGAAGATGTGTATGCTGAAGGTTTGCAAGGTGAAACATGACCTCTTTTATAATTTGGGCAATTACCACACTCCATCTTCCTGGTTTGTGTGCATGCTTTGTATCTTACATTCTCACAATTTTCCACTTGCATTGATACTATTGTGGTGTTTAGCACCAGAAAATTGAGCCATTTTCACAGAACAGGGGGGCAAGTGTTGTACCATCTATCTCCACCGTGATACATTCCTGGTGTTTTTTTTGGTGTGTGATTCTAATAGAGTGAGAGAAAGAGAAAGGAGGAAGAAAAGTATAAAAATCTATGAACCCTATAATTCAATTGGGAAAAGAAGTCAGATTCATGCCATCTCTACCCCCCCCCCCATATCAAAATATCCTTTGGCTCCCCTAGAAGGTAACTCATTCTCTCCTCTCATTACAGAATTCCCGGATGAGGACTTACTACCTACTACTGATGATAGTAGCAGTGATGATGATAAAGAGGAGAGTGAGGAGGAGGAAGGAGAAGAGGATGATGAAGAACAAGAAGTGCCTCTTGAAGATATCATCACTAAGCTTCAGAGGAAAGGTAGGAATGCGAACATGTCATTGATATCACTCTTGTTTATATGCTGGGTATTTTCCTGTATTTAAAAATAGACTAGTTTGATTTTTGTACTTCTATCCAAAAATTTTTAATAACTCAATATCTGCTTGAAATGAATGGAATATTTTATGAAACTTCCTTAATAGCAAATTTCAACAATCAAGACTTATGATTGTTGTAGCGTAAGTTAGTTTTATTGTCTCGCCTGCATAGCAGAGCGAGACTACGCTATATGCCCCGTCATCAACATTGAAATCTTAACCAAGGTTAACATGACCAAGGTCAAAGGTCAGTGAACTGTGGCCGTGTTGGGAATATGCATTATATCTTCGAAAGTTGATGGATTTAGCTCATGAAATATCAACATAAGGGTAATCAAGTAATCAATCGGAATAGATGGCGTTATATAAATACCTATTATTACCATAATTTTAATATCATTTTACCAGTGGAAATGTTATGGAACTAGCTAGATATAAAGTACCACAATATTAGTATCATTTTACCATTGGAAATGTTATGGTGCCAGCTTCGTTAGCAACCCAAGGTATCTTGAGAGCTCTGTCACTTGAGGTAGCAGCTAGTGACTGGTGGGGATCCAGATAAGAAAACTGACATTTTATTTAGATGAATATCAATCTACTTACAGACAGCTTTTTCAATATGAAACATATTATTTTCCTTCCTCGTAGGGTTAACTGAACAGATCCAATGGATACAGGAAGGATTGAGAAGGACAGCAGAGGACAGAGAAGAAAGTGGTAAGATATTGTTTCTTCAAAATGTACATTACTGTTTGAGGGAATCCAACATTCACTCATCAGGCAAGTTACAGTATTCCAATGCATTATGTGACCGAAGAAATCGGAACAGTTATCAAAAGGGATGTGTAGCAAGATTAATGCTCTAGTGCTGGAGCTTATGGAACCAGTTTGTGGACCTCCCCCATCCTCCCATCCCCCCTCGCCGACAAGTTGGATCTCTTGCTATTTAGGACAGGGAAATGTGATAAATACCTTGTCATGAAAGTTATTGTTTTTGTGTTTGTATAATCTTAGGAGATAACCAGGCCATTCCAATCGTCCCATTGTCTGAAGAAAGCGGTAAAGCCATGAGGAACAAGACTTTCCAGAAGTTCTTGAAGAAAATAGGTCTCTCAGAGCCAAGATCACATGAGGTAAAAAAAAAAAAATTTGAAGTGCTTTATTAATCAATACCGGTAAACCTAAATTTTGCTTGATGAAGTTAATTTCTTCTGTTTATGGCCCCGGGAATACAAAACTTCTTCAAATTTGATTTTATCGAAATGATTTGTGTCATTGAGCTTGTCAGGCTGTGTGTTGCCGTTTTAATGTAGCATTTTAATTTCCTTGATCTAGTTGGCTGAGATGCATTGGCCACAACTGTCGGAGAAAGACAACTTGTCAGTGCTGACGGGTGGGCATTTTATGAAAGGACTTTCAACTGATGGCTGTGTTTCTCTACCAATCAAAATCAAGAAACTTTTCAAGTTTTGAACCGCGGTTCAATTGCGTGCATCGTTTTGGCAAAGAGATTGCACAATTTGATCTAAAGAGGGCGGCATTTACGCAAGCAAGCTTGAGCTCCAATATCATGTGCATCGCGAGAATTTGTTCTAAAAGCAATGCGATAATTTTTTAACAGTCGCAGATCGGTATTTAAATTATGATTTTGGTTGAAATATAAATTGCTTTTGCTGTTTGATTGGTGAGTGTTTAGATCTGTTTAGTTTTTGAGAAGACGTTGGGTCGATCGCCCGTGTTTGATTGATCCCATGCACTTCGAATAGCCGTAGTCCCCCGATCCTTACCCGGTGCTCGGCCGTCTATACCAGGCCAGCAGCGCCTCCGTTTTGCCTTTCCCGATGTCCGCCCCGCAAAGAAAAGTTGCGCTAAATGTCACAAAGCTCATGATTAGATCAAAACAATGTTGAATTATGCCGCCCTAGAGCTAAAATTATGATCAGAAAATACAATTTTGTTGCTGAAATTTTAATTAAAACCATTCTGAGATGGCAAGAAGGAAGTGACTTTGTGATTATGGAGTGTGCAGCGCGAATTTAAAAACCCGCGAATATGTTTGAAGCCGCCCGAGCGCGAAAAATTAATCCCGAGAAAATAACAGCGTTTACAGTACCCTTCTGGCCATTGAAAAGAATAAACATGGTTGAGAATGTTTAATCAAAAAGTGAAGCCTGCTTTGATTTTGAACAATATCTGAAATATTATCTCTAAGGCTAATGTAAATTTATCTACACAAATCCAATCACATTATGGAAAGCTTAACACCTTGTGAGATGCATCCCAGGACCAGTGTTATTTTGAATTTGGTGCTGAGCTGGTGTGAAAATCGGCCCAACACTAGCTTGCACAAAAAGGTCAACACCAAACTCAAAATCACCCATTTAATGTCTTTGGTGTTGCAGGAGGTATACTGGCGCATGCCTGGGGATCTGTCTGCTTCCACCCTGCGAGAGATGGCAGACTCCATTGAACCCAAAGAAGGCGTGGACGTGTTACCCGCAGAATCAGAGAAGAGCAGCAAGAAGTCCAATGCCCGCTACCAGATGCTGAAGCAGATGGCACTCTCAAAGCGCCAGGAGAAGGAAGGGAAGCAGTCGGTACGCCAGAAGCGCAGAGAGGCTCGGCAGTCGACACAAGAACCGGAGAATGAAAAGAGTCTTGCCGATCTGTATGATGCCGAGACTGATGTTAGTGGAGAGGAAGAGGAGACGGGAAAAGCTGTTGGAGGTCAGAGGTCAAGGATAAAGAGGTCACTACCCAGTGACTCCAGTGATGACAGGTCAGTTTATTTCTACTGTCTTCGACTCTTCCAGCATATTCATTATTTGGGGTTATTTTCATGTGTCAGTGGAATTTCTAGCATCGTCAAAAATTAAAGAAATCATTTCAGTACATAATGTACCATGTTAGAAATTTCTTGAATGAAGCCATAACATAATCGAAGCTGAATATTCATCATTTTATAGCTCTGACAAATGTAATCGTAATTGGTTTGGGTTAGTGTAATTATTAGACACTTTGAAAAACTTTCCACATTAGAGTTTCAAATGAGTCAATTGTTGGTGACTTGGAGGGGGAATCTCATCCCGACTTCGAGATGTTTAAAAGTAGGAACATCAGATAATAACCGTAAGTCAAAGCTTCATAGAATATCGTTATCATATTTACCTTTGAATACAGTGATGATGAGAAGCTTAGTTCCTTCATGAACCAACATCGAGGAGACCCCTTGCCCCAAGAAAAGCCAGCGAAACGTACCAGACTGCAGTCAAGTGATGACGATAGCGATGATGAGCAGCTCAGCTCTTTTATGAACAAGCATCGAAAAGAAGACTCCTCGCCACAAGAGCTTGCAGCGGAACCTAGCCGGCTGATGTCCAGCGATGATAGTGATGACGAAATGGACAAGAGGTCACCCGTGCCAAAGAAGAAGGCAATAAACTTAAGAAGCAAGCAAGGTTGGTTTCTAGTGATGATGATAGCGATGAGGATAGATTGGAGATTGATGAAGGGGTTACCTCAGCCAGAAAGGCATCTCCCGTTTCCAAGATGGCAAAGCACTCCAGGATTGTTGCAAGTGATGATAGTGAGGAAGAAGAGGACAAATCCGAGGAAGAGGATGAGATCGAAGAGGAAGTAGACGACGCCCAGAGTGAAATCTTCGACTTGATCGCCAAGCCACCAAAGAAATCCTTGAAGAAGCAGACTCCGTTTGATTTCAGCGACGAGGATGAATACGAGGAGGAAACCAGGAAGATGGAGTCGGAACCTGTTGCCACCCAAGCAGAAGAACTCACATCCCATGACCAGTCACTCCATCTCAGGCTCTCCTCCGACAGTCCCAGTGATGCCGACGTGACGATGAAGGATGATGCAACCACAGAGGATGAAGACCCAGAGGACATCGTGGGTGCCGACGCAGAGGATAATGCCAGAAATTTTGAGAAAGACACCACTAATAATGCAGCCAATGATAATGACGAGAATAACTTGGACAACAAGGAGAGTGATGTGGAAGAAATGATCGAGGACGAAGGAGAGTGGGAAGAGATACTGGATGATGGTAAGTACTTTGATGTTTGGCATTGTGTTCTTTCTAGCTGCAGTCGAGTCAGTTTAAATTTGGGAGTGGTCGGATTAACCCCCCCCCCCCCCCCCCCGCTTTGGACATTTCTGTACAGCAATGATCCTTAACCCAACTCATCATACCGGTACTTGTTCTACATTGGATTTTTAAATCTTGGTCTCAAATCCCAAACCTCCAGTCTAAGCAAACTCGCAATATAACATTCAGTCAGTCAGAAACTGGGTTTGAGGTGTACTTCAAAATAGTGTTGCAAAAATTCAAGATGGCCGCCATTTGAAGAAAAAAAAAAAATGAATTACCTACAATTGCAAAATATATAATTGGGCATAAATCAAGGGAGAATGTTGGAAGTTAAATTGAACTTGCTCTTGCAACAATTTTGTAGATACTCGGTACAAATGATCTTTGGGTATACCACATGTGTATTTTTGAAGATGATAAGGCCAAAGGTCATATTGCATGATTTATTGATCACAAAATCAGGCGAGACTCGTGCTCGCCTACTATATGAAATCCAAAGATTTGAAATGCAGATAAATGGCTGGGGCACGAATGAAAAGAGTTGACATTAGTTAGCCAGCTTTGGTGATGGGTGATCAACTAAAGGGAGATTTAATTGCTAGTAAAGTAATTGCTCGTCTAGTAAAAAGAAATCCCAAAATAATTGTATGATATAAAGTCACCTAGCATTCTTTTTGCTAGTTTGATTATACAGGTAATAATAATAGTTTCCTACCATAAATGCACAATTTCGCTCTGAGAATACTGCACAGCAATTTATATGGTTGGAATATTTTCTCTCTTTGTAACCTTGCAGACAGCGACTTTGACATGACCTCAAGCAACCAACCGACAGCCTCTTTGGCAAGCAGCACACCAGCAGTTGAAGCCTCGAGTGACAGTGATTCTGATGACGATGTCCCTCTTAGGAAGGTAGCCAAAAGGAATGCTATATCGTCTGATAGCGAAGATGAATAGATTGGATGATATAAAAATAAGCCAGTTCGTAGTTCCTTTCTGCGCATGATCAGAGGAAGGTCATTTGTACTAAAATGACATGGTCGTTTAAAATCTAATGAGATAATCACATGGTCTATTCGATTTATTCATCCTGCTATGTAAGGCATGCTTACGTAATATCTTGCTTTGAAATCTGCCTATCATAATGATTTGACCAAAATTTCCATGAAGTAACTACGAACTGGTCTATAATACCTGCTCTAGTGATGGTGTTCCCTTGAAAGAGGTTGTATAGGTAATGCTATTCTGAGAGAAAAGCCAAGCAGAACGCTATACCATCTGACGAAAGCCCAGCACACACTATGTGACACGACTGCAGTGTGTGTGCCAATCTTCATTAGGATTGCAAACCAACTCTGACATTATGCGAATTTCAGCCGGTTGTCCTAGACAATGACATCATTGCCATGGGATTGGAAACTCCTTGCAATCAGATAGTGTGTTCTGGGTTTAAAGTGACTGTCCAGGCTGGAGATATTTACATGTCAGAGTAAAACAGCAAAATGCTGAAAATTGGATAACAAATTTCATATATAACAGATATTCATGAACATTAACTAGGATTCTCTGA
Organism: Lytechinus variegatus; assembly: GCF_018143015.1. Classification (NCBI taxonomy): domain Eukaryota; kingdom Metazoa; phylum Echinodermata; class Echinoidea; order Temnopleuroida; family Toxopneustidae; genus Lytechinus; species Lytechinus variegatus. The sequence continues at coordinate 68,933,418 of NC_054742.1, forward strand.
TTGTACTGAAAAAAAGTATTATAATCCAAGATGGAATGTCGTATGAGTGAGTTTAGGTTGGATGCAAATGGAATAACCCAAAACAAACTCCCTTTATTATGTACAGAAATTTTATATGTATTCATCACAGGGGAAGGTGAAAGACAAATTAATATCTTGGCTTCTGATTTTTACTTTTTGAGCTAGGTCTAAATTAGCAATCCCTATTAGATAAGAATGTACATTTTTACTCTTAAAGCCTGTGTATAGCTTTGGTAATATGACAGTCTTACTGAAGCGTAGAGACCGTTAGATATTTTTCAAATCTTGGATATATATAGCGCCCTCTCTCGGCGATGCTTGTGTTAAATTAAAAATATCCAAAAGTTACAAAGAATATCAGCCCATTCCATGATTTGGAATAGGATTTTTCATTTCTTCCACATCATAACTGTTATAGGGCATATTTTAATCTTAAAATACTTCAGGGTCATCCTAACAAAATGGCAACATGGGTCAGTTTGAAGTACTGACTGGAGTAAATCAACATAAGTGTATTGTAGGTTTTGTTGTACCGGATGGATGCTGTATCTCTAGTACAAAGGTAATAACTGACTGGGAAGTATTGATCAAAGAAATAAAAATTCTATATAGAATCAGAATCTTTCGTCTATTGGTTTTATTCATTAATTCAGTCTTCTGACATCAATACAAGAAGAAATACACATTTACACACAATTGGCATTCTCCAACGTGTTCAATAATGGAGAAACAATGCCATAATACAATCCACATCAATTCTACAGGATCACACATTGCTTTATACATATATTGCGATGAGTATTCAGAATATAGCTGCTGCTGCCCCCCCCCCCATATGGTTAAGATAAATTGACCCACATGGTCTTTTGGATACCCAATCGAGGTCTCTTTCCAATAAAAATTCAAGCCTTGGTTTCCGTTTCCTTTCATTGTAGGGGCAGTATTTATGAATAGGTCCATTGAAGTCGATGCATCGGCAATTCGCCAAAATAACAGCTTATACAATATATGGAGCACAATCCATCACTTCCAGTTTTCACCAAAACGGTCTAAATTTCGCAAAGTGTGTTTTTTTTCAAGTCTAGTGCACCATGAGGGCGTTGTGAATTTCGCCCAGGGGGGGGGGGGGCCACGAGTGCATACCATGCGCGACCATGGGATCTCAAAAAGCACCCTAAAAACGTAATTTCCATATTCTGAAAATGCACCCCTTAACAAGTATTGGCGTGTAAAACCCTAACCTTTACAAGTATTGGTAACAAAACGATACTCTTGGCAAATATTCCCCACGACCCCACCTTGGGGCAAAAAAGACATCCTTCATAAAACATTTTTACGTGTTTTTTTTTGGTCGCGCATGGTATCCACTCGTCAATGTAAGTGGGCCCCCCCCCCCCCCCGGGAAATTTCGGCTGGTCTGCTGCAACCAATAGATCCACCGAATTGTCTGAAGAGTAATTTCCTTGCTCTACAAACACATTTTACTCATTACCTCCTGCTTACACGTTGAACAGCCATCCCTTTACTGAGCAACTATCATTTACACAGTGCTGTTCGCATTTGCCAGCTTTGCAAATAAATTAAATATTCTAGACTACTGTGAAGTACTTGTGTTCCTAATATCCCCCTGGTGCCCTGATGTCGTCTATCTTGAGGATCATCCTGACAAGTTGAGAAGCAAGGTTGATCTGTTGCTTCTTGCCGATCAACGTCTCAAACACGTGCTGGTCCTTCATGTCTGTATGATTAATAAGAGAGAAATGCTTGTGAACAACGTAAAGTACTTCACAGAATTTTCAAAAATACGCATAAATTTCTGCACAGAGTTTTGACATTTTGAGTAGAAAATTATTTACTCTTTCCGCCTTCATCAAATATGCTAATTTATGCATTTATTTATCACTTCTTCATCAAAATCTCAATTTATGTCAGTGTCATCTTGCCATTACACTAACCAAAAAACAGGCTTCTAATGCAGCGATACTACAGAGGTACAAAGAAACCATCATTTATACGCTCTCATCTCGCTACAGTTATTTTCTTTTTATCCACTACGATACAGGGTTTCTGTTTGAAAAACTGCCACCGGACATTCATATATGAACTCAACAACTAAAGCAAGAATGAGAGGGTCTAGACTTCTCAGCATATACACTTTTCCCCTATGAAATTTCATAATTAAATCCAAGGCCTATTAGAAATCTCTAAGGATATGTTCCCAGTACCGTGCAATATAGCAGGGCTCCACACTAACCCATTTTTTCTACTGGTCCAACCTATTCATGTCGGACCAGAAAGCAAGACAGAAATGAAGAAAGAAAGGAAGGAAGGAAGGAAGGAGGGAAAAGAAAGAATGGAAGGAAGGAAGGAAGGGGGGAAAAGAATAAAAGAAAGGAAGGAAAAGAAAGGAAGAAAAAAAAGTAAAGAAAGGATAGATGTGAAGGAAGAAAAAAAAAGTAAGAACTAAAGAAGGAAAGGAAGGAATAAAGAAGGAACAAATATAAGAAAGAAAGAAAAAAAGGAAGGAAATGAAGCAAGCAATACAGAAAGAAAGAACAAATCCAGAAAGTAGTAAAGGAAAGAGAGAAGAAGCAATAAAAAAGAAAGGGTAAAAGGAGAGATGGAAAGACGGACAAAAGGAAGGAGTGAAAGAAGGAAGAAATTAATAAAGGGGAAAAGGAAAGAACAAGACAGATAGAAGAAAGGAACGAATGTAAGAAAGAAAGGGCTGAGAAAAGAAATAAAAAAAGAAAGGGTAAATAAATGATGGATGGAAGAAACAAAGAAAGTAACAAAGAATGAAGAAAGGGGTAAAAAGAAGGAAGGAAAGAAAGGAAGAAGAGAAGAGATGAATATAGGATGGATGGACTCAAAAACTAAAGAAAGAAAATATCAGAAAGAAAGAGAGAGAAAAAGGAAATATAGAGAAAATATTTTATAAAAGGATAGAAAGAAAAAATGAATTAAAGAAAAAGAGAAATTGAGGGAAGAAGCAAAGAAAGATATGTATTCAGACGATATCACCCGGAACCCGATCTGTTTGAACCAAAACAGAAGTGAAAATTTCTCCTTTTACTGCTTACAAATGACAGAGTTGCTCCAATTTTTAGGAAATATGGACATTATAAGAGCCTTTCATGAGTATGAACCTTGGATTTTGACAGTTATGTGAGAGATTTCTGCCAGAGTTTAGCCAGGCTTCGTTCGTGCGGCCAATGGAGAATTTACCATGTGGTTTGTGTGGCAGACTACATGTACACTGTATGCATGCTGTATAGTACTCTAGTAACACTTACGTGTGATTCATTCTGTGTGTATTCTGTGTGTGAATGCCAGAATTTCACGGGGGGAAATGGTTTGCTGTGAATTTGACCATTTCTTGAAAAGTTATTGACCCAACAATGGTTTTTATTACTGGTAATGTCGGACCCTTAAATCTTGCTATTTTTGGAAAAATTACTGGCCCGACAATGATATTTTTTACTGGTCATGTCGGACCAGTAAATCTTCCAATTTCTGAAAATCTACTGGCCCGACAGCGATTTTTACTGGTCTGGGACCGTCGGACCGCCGCTAGTGTCGAGCCCTGAATATAGCCAAGATATTTTCTCCTTACCATTGGTTCCTTTGCCCATACAGTCGATGCCCAATCTCGGGTTGTTCTCCTTCAGCTGTCTTGATTTGACATCAGCCACTGTGCGGATTGGGTGAAGACCACTGTTCTCTGCCAGGGCCATCGGGATAGACTCCAAGGCTTCAGCAAAGGCATGCATGGCATACTGTTCTATGGTTGATACCTGAATTGAGAAACCAGGGGGAAAAAGTCAGATTAAAATACACAGCAACTTCTGTACTACTACTTCACTAAACCAATGAGAATATCTATGAACTCGAAAGCAAAAACACATTATTTCAGAAAGGTGCAACATGTTGCATCTTTTATTGGTCATATAGAAATTTTTAGGATCACAACCAAAATAGCCAGGGTAGTTCCTCTCTAAATAACTCAATTCCATGAGGGAAATATTCATTGGCAGGAATATGGCTTATTACAAGAAGTTGAATGGACTTAAAAACAAAATATTTCTCGGTATTACGTAAACTGCTAAATTCCAACATCAATGATCTAATATCTTAGCCGAGATATTACAGACCAGGATATGTGGGGGGGGGGTAATCAATTTGACTTCCCCTTCTCATCTTGGCTGCTGCTTACGCGATCACCACAAACATTTGCACTCGCATAGGGGCTGATGTGAAAATCTACAGCTACTAGAATGCTAATTTGGGGTGAGGGTATCAATTTTTACATCTCATGGTGGTGATTAATCTGCATGAATTTATCTTCTAGTAGTATGTGCTTACCCATTCTGCTTGTTGGCTGACTGCTAGTGAGCAAGCAATCTCAGATGCTCCACCACCATACACAATGTTACCACTCTTGACAAGATTCCTAATCACACACAGGGCATCGTGAAGACTGCGCTTTGTTTCTTCGACAATCTACAAAAGGAGAAATTGGGAACAATTTCAATGGTGATAAATGATGGTTTTCTTGTAATGTGCACCTCAGAACTCCTCTGCTTGAAAGCGAGAGGAAGAGTATAATGGACAATATGAGGACATCATAAAGGGAGGGTGCCTTAACTTTGAAAAGCCCATCTCACACTATGCGATCCTCTGTGACACAATTTTTCAAGAAAATTTTGCATTAAATATGAAAGTTCCAAGAAGTATAATAATTTTATTTAAAGTTTGGCATATTGCTGGGAAAATTAAAATCATATTTTTACTTTGCGGAAAGCCCTATGATTGGAGTAAAGTCAAGTCGATGATTACTGAATTGATGATTGAATTTGTTTTTATTAATTAAGGGGGGCTCCTACCACTATTCTGATTTATAATGCATTATTAGTTGGAATATCCAAATCAAATGTAATCACAATTCAAAATTTGGATTGCAATGAATAGCATAGTGTGAGACAGATTTAAGAAACAAAATTGTGTAAAATGCTCAAGGTTTCTGAATAAAATGCAAGAAACCAATTTATGTTCCATACCAATATTTTCTTTCTAGTAGTAAAAAAGCCAAGCCATAGGAGAATGTGCATTATCACACACTACAATCCCTATACCCATTAATTGAGAGGTTTTAAATGCAAACAGCAAGTCAGTTGAGTGAGTTTTGTCAGAACCCACAAAGCACGTTTTGGAATCATGATATTTCATAGCCCAGTGCTGGTCATCATACTTGCTTGATACCCAACCTATCCCAATGAAAAGACTAAATTATGTTTGCTTCCTCTTGCAGTTCCAAAAAGCTAAACTGAAATGAACATAAAACACACTCCTAATATCCGCTACTTTGTTTTCTTTCATATATTTGGTAGAGACCAGCCACACCAATATCAGTCGCTTTTGATCTCCAAGTACCCTGTATGCAACACAAAATCAACTTTACAATCAAGCACTATGCTCAGACCTGCCAACCTCTGGGAATTGAATTCTGTGATAAAAAAAAAAACTGTACCGCATAATAAGATACGTGCCACATACACTCATCACAGCACTCAAGCTGCATGCCTGCTAAAATGTGCACTACTCTTGCAGATGATAAAAATCAATAAATAACAATAAAAAAAGGTACCTGAAAGAACATTGATCCAATAACCATAAAACGTACTGTCGTATTTTGGTTGTAAAAACGTACTGGTTGGCAGCTCTGTTAACAGGCCCCTAACAGAAAATGCATATGTATAATCCAATCACCTTCATAATTCATGAAGCATACGCATCAAATTACATAATGAAGAATATCTCACCATCTTATTGCCTCCTCTGATGAAGATGGTGACTGCTCTTGAATTATGGCAATCTTCGATCACCAACATCTTATCCCTGGTGGTACCAAAGTCAATCTCCCTGACGATGCCGGCCTTGCCAAGCTTATCGGCAGTCAGCTCGCTGAACCTGGGTACGATGCGCCCTCCAGTAGCAATGGCAATCAGCTGTAAGATAAAAGTGGTGAATTACACAATTAAATACATGACAAAATTTTATGAAGCAAACATGAGAAAAAGCAGAACATTCCTTACAATACCGAATAAACCGCTCAAAAAGGTTCTGCAACTCAAGTTTGAGCAGTGATAAATTTGGTATCATTGGAAAGAAATGAAATGTTTCAAAATTTGTTCTTCCAATAAATGTTTCTGAGTTGCAGACCCTTTCTTTTGCGGGGTCTATTTCAAAACTGTATGAAATTCATAAGAAATTGTTCAGATCAGATATTTATGTTGTAAACCAAATCAATTGCAAGATGTGTGATTTGTTGTTAGACCAAAAAGTATGATACCATGAAACCTTTCCGAAAGCACACATTTTTCTGTCATCCAACTAGAAGACAGGTGTTAGATTCTCTTCAATAAGAAAACATTTGTCAGATTTTTTTTGCAAGTCATTTGGGTGAGTTTTGTCAGAACCCACCATGCACACTTTGGAATCAAGGAGATTTCATAGCCCAGTGCTATAATCATTCTTGCAGAGTCACACAGAAGCTTCACTACCACAGAATACATGTGTAATCTATTTTCACTGCTTCTGAATTACTACAGAATTCCCAAATTATTTTACACTGTAGAGTAAACATGGCATCCAGTCATGAAACAATTCGATCATCAGAACACAATATCTATAAATTGGGGGTGAAAATCCAACATACCTCAATCTCGGGACCTCCTACCCAGCGGACGGCTGGTAGCTCTCTTTGTAAGAGAAGGTGGTTAGCCTCGTCGTCAAAACCCCACTGACAGATGGCAAGGTTGGCTCCTGTATCTTTAACCTACAAATGAAAAACTGTATGATGGCTAATAAACTTAATGCTACCTTAAAAAACAATGGATACTGAACATCGTGACTTTCAAGTTAATGGGTCACATTATATAGAGGCCTTGAAAATATTGTCTTAAAATTACAGGAGGGAAAATATTGGGAGTAGATTATTCATAGATGAGGCAAGAAGCAAATGGATGTGGACGAACATCACTGATCACCAAACTCATTATTAGAGAGATGCATTTCTTAAGAAAAAATGAACATCGCAACAAAAAAGGTTCTAATTAATTGAAAAGCACAGAATTACTTCATCACAATAATGATGCAAGTCAGGAGAGTGAGTTTTGTCAGAACCCACACAGCACGTTTTGGAATCAGAGGCTGTTCATAGCCCAGTGCTAGTCATCATTCTTGCATCCACTGGTTGTAAAATGAGATGTTAGAGTACTGAATCACAAGGGTTTTTTAATTTACAGAGCAAATGTCATCTTAATTATGTACCTAAACGAGTTGCGACTTAAAGGGGAAGTTCATCCTGAAGAAAAGTTTATTGTAAAAATAGCAGAAAAAATGATAAAAAATATTGGTGAAGGTTTGAGGAAAATCTGTCAAAGATTAAGAAAGTTATTAGAATTCAAAGTTTTGGATTTGTGACGTCATATGCGAGCAGCATTCCTACATAGCGAATGGTAAAAAAATCAATGAAATGTCATTTTTTCAAAAAATTGAAAATGGTTTGTACTGTGCCTTTTGTATATCAATAGACAAATCATTTGACACCCGATCATGAGTAGAAAACAAAATTTAGTCATCAGGAACCATACAAAGTTTGAAATTCATTGGCTTTTTACCATTTGCTATGTAGGAATGCTGCTCGCACATGACGTCACAAATCCAAAACTTTGAATTCTAATAACTTTCTTAATCTTTAACGGATTTTCCTCAAACCTTCACCAATATTTTTATTATTTTTACAACAAACTGTTCTTCAGGGTGAACTTTCCCTTTAAAATGCTTCAAGATGTACACACACCCTTCTTTTGAACACTGGGCCCCATAATATACAACTTTGTTATTCATCATGGTGCTGGTTTTCATAATTGATCATGCAATCAATCATAGAAATATGTTACAGGGGCCCATCAGTCAATTCAATAAGCCAGTTCGTAGTTCCTTTCTGCACATGATCAAAAGATTCTACACATGATCAGAAGAAGGTCATTTGTACTAAGGTATGGTGCTTTTAAAATCTAATGAGATAAGCACCAACTTTGAAGTCTTGATTATTCATATATTCTTTTGAATTGTTTTCATTTACATCCACAAAAAACAACAATGCTTCCACGAACGACTGGTATTTCACAGTTCGTCAAGTACATTGTGCAACATGCTAAGATGCATTCAAAGTAGGCATTCAAAGTAGGAATGCAACAAATACCTTCATTAAGTGTTCATTGTTGTGCTATTCTAGTCACCTGGTCTATTCAATTTCTTCATCCTGCTATGTAAGGCAAGCTTACGTAATATCTTGCTTTGAAATCTGCCTATCATGATGAAAGAGATGAAAGGTCATTTGACCAAAATTGCCCATGAAGTAACTACGAACTGGTCTATGAAGCAGGTACGAGTGCATGTATCAATCATATCACAAATCGACTGCATTCTTTTATAATGCAAGCATAAACGGCATTATCGTACCTGTTGCACCATCTCTGTGAACTTTTCCTTCTCGTAATCCCTGAGCTTCCTGTAATCCTCCACCGATTTGACATCCAGTTTGTGTGTGGTCTTGGGCTTGGGGGGTTCAAAGGGACAGGTCAGGATGGCTATCTTGGCATCTTTTACTACCTATCAAACAAAAGTACAATGGAATTTGCGTGTTATTTTGAAAGTTGAATGGCACTGATAAAAAACATGTAGCCATATATACAGTACGTAAAAGAAAAAGAGGAAACTGGGATTCCCATGTCCTTTTTTTTTCCTGTTTTTTTGTGGGACGCACTGTATATATTCCAGGCGAAGTGCATAATGTGTATCACAATTGACATCATCATGACAGATACAAATGGTCTATACATGAAATTAGTATCAAATTGTGAGTTTACTCTTGCATGGCTTGCTGGCCCCACAGGCCACAGTACAGTCAGGTGGGGAATTCCGATTACCATGCCAAGATAAACGTGTAACATGCAAGGTTCAAATGAGAATATAATCATGATATAATCACAGGACCAAAGACATTAAATAAATATATAAAATATACACAAAGTAATCTTAAAGAGAAATTCCAGCAGTTGCAGTAAACACTGATTTCATGAGAAAGTCTGTAAAATCAGGCTTAATTGTCAGTATATCATCAAGGATGAAGATCTGGTACAGTATATATTACATAAAATGAACTTTTCACATTATGAAATCTACGCTGAAAAACGTTCACACTGAAGATCACCAACACAGATAGGCACACGTGGGACAGTGTATTATTATTGCTGGAATAATGACCCGACGGAAGTGACCGAATCCGCGCTTATTTTGCTTATTTCTCAGCAATTTCACAGTTTCTCCCAGAATCCTTTGGCACATTATATTTTATTCATACAAACAGACACTTGGGTGGTCATTATATTAGATTCTGTAAAAAGTCATTTTGAGATCGTTAACAAAATTTATCTTTAAATGGTCAGATGACTGATGTTTAATGCATGTATATATCCATCATTCTTTCAATACCATTGACACTTCAGTGTGCACTTTTGTGACAAAACCACATTTCATTATGCAAGAATAATGCAGTCAATGAATACAATGATGTACATCTCTATCATCAACCATTGTGGTGCAAATAGCACAGGTTCACATAAAAGGACTAGTCCTCTGAGTTATTTCAATCAGTGAATGCTTCTTTCCAGTGGACCTAGTAACAGGGTATTCCATTCACCTGTGATCAATGAATAGGATATAATACAGCCTTTCTGACTGTCAAGATCTGAATATGCATGTAAGCCTGAAGAATAGGGTCTGACAGGGCAAGGGTCATATCTCATTCATATTATTAATCAATATTCATAGCCTCATGACAAGCTTTACAAGACATGGTCAACTTTTACTAACCATGAAAAAAACACCTATACTCTTGACAGGTACATAAGGGAGGTTCGCCTAGGCCTTGGTTGGAGGCAGCCGAGCGCACAAGGCCAGGATACAGTGACACATGTAACCAACATCATGACATCATCATACAGCCATGTACAACACAAGACTATACAACATGCCTAACCTCTAACCTTTTCACTGTATCCTGGTCTTGTTATTATCTATTTATGCTGGCCTTTTTTCGCCAGCATAAATCGGTAATGCTAGTGGGGCTGCGTTTTCGACCCGTTTATCATGTTATGCTTATATTTTGGGGCTCAAATAAAAAGCTATGATAAAATTCTTTTATCATAGCTTTCATAATTTGCAACATTTCATATCATATCTTAAGTGGGAACTCTTAATATTATATGAAATGTTGCAAATGGTTCAAGTTTTAAGCTGTTTTTAGCCAGCATAAATTGGTAATACTAGTGGGGCTCTATTTCAATTTATGCTAATTAAAACATTACAGAGAATCTAACCAAAAGAGACAATCTTCAGGATTTCTGAAACAGTTGCCATCATTATATATTTGCTTCAGACTGGAAAATGGAATGCATAAGAAATTAAGTATCACCACAGACTATGAAAGTCTGCCTTTCCTATATTTCTTTAGCTAGATCTATTAGCCCACACAAAACCAAATGGCTGTGCCTTGGCAACAGAATTATCATGTTGAAGAAAATTGAGATACCATATTTTCATTTCAAAAGCTTTCTTTTGTTGATAATATGAAGATAAAGTATCATGTGAAAGTGTGATATATAGATTTAATTCAGATAAAAAACAAAAAAAGGCCTTAAAGAGGTTGATATTCATATTATTTGGTGACACTGAACTTCTAATGCATTGTGTTAACAGTCTCTGCCGAAAAATCCCTGGCAGGCAGGGGTTAAACAAAATCATTATGACTCAGCTCTTGACATATTCCAATTTAATGCACATATTGTTTATTACACGTATGAAAAACGTACACATGACAGCTGATGAGATAGACGTCCTCATCACTTGTCCAAATTTCAAATAAATTGATGTCATTCTCAAAATAGACAATCATGAAAGTTGGGTTTTCTTTTTTTTTTTTATCTGGATACCTAGAATGATTCAGGTTTCGTTCATCTTGAAAGGCTATATACAGTAGACTACCCCCAGTATGGCACATTTTTTTCTCAAGATATTGCCTATTTTCAACTTCATACCTCTACTGCTCCATGGGGAACAGTCTCAGCAACTAAAAGATGTTATTCTGGCTGGGAAGGGGGGGGAGGAACCAGATGCAAGATACATATGCAGTCTATCAACGAAGGGAAACCCAACTTTCATGATAATCTGTCTTGAAAATAAGATAATGCACTTTGACATTTGGAAAAGTGATAGCAACATCTTTCACACAAGCGATGTTGCGTACTTTTTGCATACAAGTAGCCCGGATAGTAACCAAACATAACATATAAAGCGTATCTCCTAGCTTGGGAAATAATCATAAACTACACAGTATGAGAGCCCAAATTGTACGTCTAAGAGAACATACAGATAGTATATAAATTGTAAGTTTGTCCCGTACTTTCGTTTGATGAAATGCTTCCTACTCACCTTCGGCATCTGAGGGTGACTGAAGTCCTTGTCGACAACCACACCCTTGACCAGCATGGTGTCTTCTAGCTTGCCTCCGACCTTGCTGTCGACCTTGATGAGCTCAAAGTCAACATCTCTCCTCTCAAGGTCGGCTACGGCCATGATGGCATTGACAGCAATCTCAGCCATCTTCCTCTGGAAACGGTTGATGCTGTCGATGAGAGAACGAAAATTAAAACCAACTTCAAAGTTTTCTCACTTAGACTATGGAACAAAAATTCCTGTTAAGAATATATCAGGACTTGGTCTTACAATAAATTTTAAAACCAACAACCTTGGGTGTTCAAAAATTATTTTTCGACAGACAATCGTAAATGCAGCAAATTAAATTACTTTCAGTTGCAAAAATCAGACCTTCAATCAACTGCATAACTTTTGACTGATTTAAGAACCTGCCAATGTATGAACTGATTGCTGGCTTTTCTATCTTCAACAACAGTTTAAGCATTATGCTAATTTTGCAGAACTTTTCATATTAATCATAATATAGGTATATTTACAGTGTAGCCACTTCAGTTTCAAAAACTGTTCTACCAGCGGGCCCTGCTATTAGTATTACCCCGGCTTAAGCTGATCTGCCTAGGTGCTCAAGCATTCAAGGAATTTCTTCCTCCCGGGTACCCATTCACCTCACTTGGGTTGAGTGCAGCACAATGTGGTGAGTTTTTTGCTGAAGGAAATTACACCATGGCTGGGATTTTGGACCTACTAATCGATTGTTTTCTAAAAATGTTGGAATAACCATCTTGCCAGTGATTTGAACTGATATTCAGTTATATGAAATATGACAATCCTGAATGCAAGTCAGTTGAGTGAGTTTTGTCAGAACCCACAAAGCACATTTTAGAATCATGATATTTCATAGCCCAGTGCTAGTCATCATACTTGCTTCAGATTCAACAATTATGCAATTCCCCCTTAATAAACCCATGTAAATTCAACATGAAAGCTAAAGTCCAGAAGATCTCTTAACACCAACTTCAGCAGTGGGAAAAAATATTAAAGCAGATGAATTCACTAATTTTGTTTTACCTGTCTCATCACATTCATAGTCCTGTAAAAATGTTCAAAACTTGTTATGCCAACTTCTGAATATGAATTCCATTTTAATCACAAGTAAATATTCTCCCCTTTGGAGGCTTTTAGTATAAGAATGGGATATCTAATCTAAATTAATGTAGAGTAAATGGAGAGCTATCCACGAGAATTTACATTTTTGATCCCAGAGTGGTCATGGCTGTCTGGACGAGTGGTTCGAGGTTGTTTGGACTGACATCGTAGGCATCTGCAATCTCGTCTAATCTCCTAGTAGCTATCCTAGCGGCCATGTCGTAGCCATCGGCGATGCGGATTGGATGGATGCCTCTGTCAAGGAGCTGTTCTGCCTTCTCCAGCAATGCTCCAGCAAGAACTGAGAAAATAGAAAGTTTGACAGACATGTAGTTCTTATCAATAAACATCCTGAGATTATTCATGGTCAAATGAAAGAGTACCTATATTGTGAACCAAGGTACAGGCTTGAAATGTCTGCAATTTTATTCTTGCAGATGCCTTAATTTAATTCCCTCTGGTAAGAACTTAATCTACATTTGTCACACTCAACCAAGGTAAAGGAGTATTGGATTATCTGATGAAATGCACTCTGTGCAGGTGTGGATATTGCCTTGGGGATCAATCTAAGTTACTGATCTTTAAAAGCTCTTTGTTATTGTTAAGATTAAAAAGTGATAATGCTATACAACAATTACCTGGAAAGTAGTGTTTACACAAATCACTTGCAAATTTTATTGACACCCTTTCGATTTAGACTATGACACCTAACATTGAAGGCAAGTCAGTTGAGTGAGTTTTGTCAGAACCCACAAAGCACATTTTGGAATCAGAGGCTGATCATAGCCCAGTGCTAGTCATCATTCTTGCCCTTAAAAATAACACCAACTACAGGTAAGAAAATTCACATGTAAACTGATCCACCTGAGAACATGCAACTACTTTCACAACGTAAAATTCTTCGTAGTTTGCCCTAACTGGCACTTTAAAGGACAAGTCCACCCCAACAAAAATGTTTATTTTCTGGAAAGAGAAAAAAAATCAACCAACATAACACTTAAACTTTCATCAAAATTGGATGTAAAATTACAAAGATATGACATTTCATAGTTTGCTTAATTTCTCACAAGTGGAATGCCTCTGGCCGTCTCACCTGCATCACGCGATTCAACAAAGCAGCATTGCTGACTTTGAAAACTACTATAACTCGCACAAGATGTTCAGTGATACTTGGTTACTCTTATTTCCACGTTATTTTATGAACTAGACCAATACACTTACAGAGATAGGATGGTAATTCAACAAATACCCCCAATGTGGCCAAAATTCATTGACCTCGCATGACCTTTGACCTTGATCATGTGACCTGAAACTTGCACAGGATATTCAGTGATACTTGATTACTCTTTATGTCCAAGTTTCAAAAGTCAGATCAATAAACTTCTAAAGTTATGATGTTAATTCAACAGATACCCCCATCATGGCCAAAGTTCATTGACCTTTGACCTTGGTCATGTGACCTAAAATGCGCACAGGATGTTCAGTGATACTTGATTACTCTTATGTCCAAGTTTTATGAACTAGACCAACATACTTTCAAAGTTATGATGGTAATTCAAGAAATACCCCCAATTCGGCCACAGTTCATTGACCCTAAATGACCTTTGACCTTGATCATATGACCTGAAACTTGCACAGGATGTTCAGTGATACTTGATTACTATTTTGTACGACACCTACCTAGCTTGTTGTACGCGATCAAATGGGAGGCTGAATGTCACACATTCGTACCATTGCACACAAGACGTACCATCCAAAAGGTACCGTCCAAAATGTACCATTGCACGGCTTTAGGAGGTGACGTCACAATGCGATTTCATTAAATAAGGTGACAATGCGCATACAGCCCGCTGGCTAAATGCGCAATGCTGTCCAAGATCATGTGCGCTTGTGGGATTTTGCTTTTCGCTTTCAATATTTTTGCTCCCTTTTCATAGATTACTGGAGGGAAAAACTCGTTTTTCATATTTTCGCTAGATTCCGAGGCGTTGTACAACACAAATAGCGAATATTCTTATTCGTGCAATGGTGCGAGATAACCTTTGACCTTGGTCATGTGACATGAAACTCTAGGATGTTCAGTAATACTTGATTAACCTTACGGCCAAGTTTCATGAACTAGGTCCATATACTTTCTAAGTTATGATGTAATTTCAAAAACTTAACCTCAGGTTAAGATTTGATTTGACGCCCGCCGCCGTCGGAAAAGCGGCGCCTATAGTCTCACTCTGCTATGCAGGTGAGACAAAAACGGTTATATATTCACATGGCTGGTCGGTATGCAAATGAACGGACTGATGACATCACCATTCCCTAATTATTCAATGTATCATATGAAATGTGCAATATTTTCATTTTCTCCTCATTGTCATGTGAAAAAGAAATATTCCTCCCTGAACATGTGGAATTACCATCATTTTCACATGTGGTTCAATCAAGTGGGTCCTTATTGTAACTCTGTAAAAATTCTATTTTAAGATTCAAATGAAGAAAAACAAAAAGAAATAGTGAGGGACATCACAAACTCTCTCATTCAAATATCCAGACTTGTAAAAACTTAAGTGAAACTATAAAAAAAATAAACTTTGAGTTGATATTCGATTTTGATGAAATTTTTAGAGAACATTGCTTCTTTAATTTTGCTCTGATATTCAAATCAACATTTTTCTACATAGACTAGTCCTTTATTCAACAAAGTGTCCTTGAGAAGAATTTCTCATAGGTTTAATCTACATGTGATAATCCACCAATATCGGAGAAGCTTGAGCACATAATAATTCCTTTTCAGCTTTAGTGGTCAGGAATTTTAGCTCACTACAGTGTGTTTCAACAACCCTGGGTTTCGCACCTGCAAACTAACCACCTTGAGCTTCATAAAAATATACGGAATGACGGGACTTACCGACGACGCCTGTGGTACCGTCACCAATCTCATCATCTTGTGACTTTGAGAGTTGAACCATGAGCTTGGCTATCTGGTGGTCTACATCCATCTTGTCCAAGATGGTGGCACCATCATTAGTGACCGTTACGTCACCATCGGGGCTGACAAGCATTTTATCCAAGCCTGCGTACAAGTAAACAAAAGAGAAAACATGTCAACATGTTTAACACAATTTAACACAAGTCCGAATGAGTATTTCATCATTGAAATCTGTTTGATCAATTGAGAAAAGGTGCACTATTACATATCCAGCACAAGTGATCTTTCTTCATGTATTTTTTCACCTTGGCTGTAAATACTTCACTTGAGGGAAGATTTCATAAGTGTCTCGGTGAAACTGATTTTTTCCTCCTAAAAGTTGGTAGTTGTTTTTTTAACTTTATAGATGCGAGACGTTGTTACTGAAGTAATCACATTTTTATAGCTGGCAAGAACATCAACAAATTCATACAAAGACTTACCATTCGGGCCTAATGAGGTTCGTAATGTGTTTGCAACGGTCTTTGCAGCAAGAATATGAGACTGTGAAAGAAAAAAAAAAAATCTTATTGATCTCCATGTCAAAACCTACATGTACAAAAATATCAGCCTTTCAATGCACGAAAGACCAGGAATTTACAGCTAAAATAATGCCTTGCTGCATATTATAATTCTCAGAGAAGCTAGCTTGATTGCCTCGTTTGATCCCATAACGCATTGCAGTCCTGAAAAGCGATAAACCTTATTATTTTTATTCAATTTCATATTGAAAAAATTATGCTTATGTTGGTGTTGTTTCTTTTATTTTGCAAGGCAAGCCTCCAATATGGGAGATTGTCTCCCATTGGATAGAGTCTCCCATATTGGCCACAGACCTCTACTGCTCAGCTGTGCGCAACTACCTGCTGAAAAGTGAGCGTCCCAAGATTAATTGTAGTCTGTTTCAAAGCTAACCAACCGAAAAGTGGTGCATTGCACTCTTTTTCTCTCTCAGTTAAGTTCCTCCACTGTTTCATGTTCAGATATCAGCACTGTATTGTGAATCCACTGAATTGTTTGAACTCATTCATAAGGTTTATCGTAGGCTTGTAACCAAATCGGCTCCCGATTTTACCACAATCAGCGATCACCTTCCGATCTTCGATCATGCCCCTTGAAAGAAAAATCGGCGTAGATCTAGTTACAGTGTGTGATCGTTCAGAACATATTACAAGATTTTTTCTTAAATAACCTGTGATCTATGAGAATTATTTTCCTTTCCTTTGCGACTTTGCTCGGAAGATGCGTCTTTTGTTTATCTTTCTAATAAAAATCACTCGGTTTATTTTAAAGCAGCAACCCCTCAAAAGGAGGTTTCTAGAGAGTAAAAATCATTTACTATTGGAGTCTCCCATATTGGCCGTGCGCCTCTACTGATGTACATGATTTTGGGCTAGATCTTTTAGAAGGAAAGTAGAAATCTCGGGGGCGAAAGTTTCAAGTTTTGGCTGCCTAAACGCACGTGAATGGATAAGGATTCCTGGCTTCGTTGAGAGTAACCTTACATTAATAAATGATTTTTACTCTCTAGAAGCCTCCTGGCTACTCAAAACCCCTTTAAAACAAACATGTTCCAAACAATCTCGCATGTTGGCGACTTCCATTCCAATGCATTCATGCACACGACCGTGAATTTTTTTTTATGTTTTCCTTTGTTTTAAACATGGCCAATTTGATTTAGATTTTAGAACTAGGCCCTAAAGCATAACTGCCGATCCAATGTTTGATCTGATTTTTGATCCAATTTACAACATTAGTTTATCGCTCATCACAACCGCAATGTGTTATGGGATCGAAAAGGGGGCAAACAAGCTCGCTCCGCACACTGCGTTGTGGGCCCACAAGGCACGTTAGTTTTAGCAAAAGGGGATACCGGGGACAGTGCACGTGGGTTCGCGGAGCTAGCTTGATTGCCCCCTTTTCAATCCTGACACATTGCAGTCCTGATAATAAACCTAATTATTAATTTAATTTCAAATTTGTATGTTGTAGCGTGTCGTGACATGATGCGACTGCCGGCTGCCGTGCCCGTGGCGTTGGTTAAATTTTATAAAACATGGCAAAAAGTATAGCTCTAGGCCTAATTAAAAATGATTGCTCTGGGGATAATTTAATAAAGCCTCATGTACTAAAAACAAATCATAATTAGTCTAAAGTTTAATTTATCAAAAAGAAAATATAATAACTCTGAGTCAAATTTAAGTGACAAATAGGTCTACTAATATTAGACACGGATGTCAGTAAGTGGGACCGACTATTAGACCAACCTTCTGTGCTTCGATCCCAGTTAACCTCGACTTTGAATCTTGATCTTTGATGATGATGAAAGGCCGACCATATTCATCGAATGCGAGAGATCCTAAAGAAGACATTTTTATGTGAAAAACGGGAGTCTCGCTTGTGGATTACTAGATGAAAATGGATTTCTCTCATTCGTCCTACGCCCAATTCATGTGCAGATTCTAGAAGACTCCACCATGAACATATTAATGATTAACCTCGTTCACTAAATTCTTTTTAGAAAAAATTATCAATATTTAACTCCTATACATACATAGACTCTGATTTTAAAAGATTTTGAATATTTTAAACAGATTTTTTAATCAAAATAGTTTTATCACAATAGCAAAAATGTTGAAAATATGAAAGTATATTTTCCCATTTTCCAGCCTCGTCCATCAGGGGACGATAACAACAATGCACGTAACCAAGGGAATCCCGGAAATACACGCAATGCACCTGTTCGCTTATTGAAGCGAAATCAAGTTTCCTCGATGAAACCCGTCTCTAATTAAAAGTTTTCGCGTTTTTGAGGTTGTTTTTCAAGACTTCCTCTTCAGCAATATTGTTGTCCTTCACGTGATCTTCAGGATATACCGTCGCTGTTGAACTAGCAGAAATAATGTCATTCTTTAATCTCACCGAACTGGGATACCAATATCCTATACGCGCACAGGTGAAGGAGCCAAACCCGGTATATTCTTACCATCTCGCCCACTCTGTACCGGAGGGATCGTATGTATCATTCAGACCAGAAACTGCAAAACTTCCACCGATTGGTATGACCAAATACAACAAAGTCATTGAACCTGTAGATCATCCAGAACATCATGGATCATATGTCAAATACACCGAGAGATTGCACAAACATACACGATGTGCAAAAGGTAATACACTCCAGCTGGCCGGGAGCTTGCAGTGGAGCTATATTCCTCCTTTTCTGCATAGAATTTTTTGCATATTCAGTAACAATAACACTAACAGTAATAATGCTTATAAAGCGCCAAATCAACTCAGTAGAGTGCCCAAGGCGCTTAAGAAGTAAACAGAATAGCATATTTCTTCATCAATAATTTAAATAGTCTAGCTAGACTATATACATGTGTGCAGTTCTTATAGTTCGACTATTATAAATACATGTATATACTTTTGTTATCAATTATTATCCATTATCATCGTCCTTATTATTGTTATTATTATTTTATAACCGGTATTATTATTATTTTATTATTGTTGTATCATTATTATTATCATAATCATTGTTATCATTAACTTCATTATCATCCTTGTACATGTACATGTATGATCATTATTTTCATACACAGGCCTACATGTACCATTTATGTTATCATAATCTTCACGTATTAATTACTCTCTGTTTTCTTTTTCATATAATTATAAGCTTGTTACAAACTTTGTTTTAAAACCAAGGTCATAACAAGCTTCTAAACTTCATTCCAAACTACTTTGCATAATAGTACTATAATTCTTATCATTTTTTTTTTTGCAATATAAACGTATTTGCTTGAAACTGTCTGAGACAAATCGCATCTTTGTAAGGAGCTGGAACTTCAATAGTAATTGGTCCACTTTCTTTGCCTTCTATTTTATGTTATCTTTGATCCACCACTGATAATACAGATGAATTTACCCAAGTTGAATCTCTTGGAATCGTAGAAATCTGTTCGACTGAAGGAAAATTTGAATCAGAAAAATGTACAAAAACGTAAAAATTACCATCTGATTGTGTTTTTTTTTTAATGGTCAGGCCTTAACTTTCGACTCAGCGCCCTCCCCACCACACTTTCAAAACTGTTCTGCAGCCCCTGATATAAAAACATACAATTGCATATTTCAGTCTGAAAAATGCTTTGACTTAAAGGATTATTTAACTTATGGAGGGTCAGCTTGCATGTGCGAAAAGAAGTAAATTCACTCTCTCAAATGTCCTTCCCACAACTACAGGGAATGTACTGTCGGGGGATAAACAAAACAACAAAAAAAACGTTCTCACTTTCAAAAGGGGAGGGGGCACACTTGGGTAAAATCAATATTTTTACATTACGAATTGTGATTATGGCTCTCAAAAGGGGAGGGAGGGGGCACGGGCTAGCTGTGCCCCCCACCCCCCATCCACTGACTCATAACATTTGTCACAATACCTACAAAGTCATATTGAAGTTACTTAAATTTTCTTTACTACAGGTCCCATTGATATATACCGCAACCCTGTGACAACAGCTCAACTTCCTGGTTCCTGGTATCAGAAAGAAGTCCCACTGAAGCAGAGAGAATCCTGGACGTACGTCCCAAGACATGTATGCGTCAGTAGCGAAATGACAAAGTATGTACTGCCCTCTATCTCCTCCCTACCATATGTCAAATTATAAAAGATAACTTTTGTTGTCCTTTTGGGTTGTTTGATGATGGAGCAAACAAAAAAGTTTTGCTCTTTTTTTTTGAGGGGGGGATTGATTCGTAATGTGAATCCACAACTTGCATACATGTTGTCTGGTTAGTTTATTTGTGTTTATTTTGTAACTTGGGGAAAGTAGGATTTTGGATTTTCTTCCACTAAATGACTTATAGGCCTAAAGTAATTAAGCTCATTTTCATATTAAGCAATCTCTGCATAAATCATACAAGAGTTTACAGGAAATTTGCCATTGTTTAGTTATCCAAAATTCATGCATATAATAGGACAAAATCATAAAAAGAGGATAAGTGTAATATTTGCAGATAATGAGTTAGTGTTACATCCCCAGAAACAGATAATCCCACTAATGAAAGTAATAATGTTATTTATTTTTATTTCATGTATTTTGTGAATGTACCAAAATCTTGCCCATTTGGAATGCTATTATTGAGATAATTAATACAAAAGAAAAACAAAAATTCAACCTTCAATTTTTCAGAAAATGTTTGGTATGCAGGATGATAAATTCTTAACTTATAGCTTTCTTTTGTTAAAATACTACTTTTCTGTCTGCAAATTTCAAAGTAATTCACCTGTATTTGAGGGTTTCTTGGTTTACTAAAATCTAATAAGAATTTAGAATATTTCAAAAAATGGAGACTTGATTTCAATGATTGATATACCTTTGTTTTCTCTTTGTAGATTTTCAATGCTGCTTTGTGTAATCGTGTAAATACATTGTAATTATTGTTTTGATTTTTGTAATTATGTTTTATTTGATCAATACAAATTGAAAGGAAAAAAAATAATGTTATCTACATCATTGTTTTTCTGGTATTGCTTTGCAGGTTTGTTAAGGAGATGAGTCAAACCAATAGGGAATTTTCACTCTTCTAATGACGAAATTGGAGCCAACAAACTTCAAGAAAACTTTCAGTAAAGCCTTACTATGGACAATGTTTCCGACATACTTAGTATTCATTGATAAACCACGTACCAGCCTTTGAACAAGACTCTGAAGTCAAGACTTTTGAAGTGGGTTGATTGACAATTTGGACATGTGACATTACAGATCAATCTCTAATGCTGAATGGATTTCCATGGTGGATTTTAATCACTTTTTTTCTTTTTGTATTAAAGATTAAGAAATAAACAAGAACAAAGGGGTCATGTTAAGTTGAAGATACATAAATGTATATTTTTCTCCTTATTTTCATTTTTACTGATAAAAGTATGCATTTTTATAGCACCATCTATCTAGAATCAATCTATTCCAAGGTGTATTGTTAATATTACCCCAGCTTTAGCTCGAGCTGCCTTTCAGTGCTCTTGCATTCAAGGTAATAATCCTGCTGGGTACCCATTCACCTCACCTTCTTAAATTCATTTATATATTTTTCCGTAATCTCTCGATTCTCTAAGGTCATTGAATTACAATCTTGCCTTAAGTGGAGCACCTACTTAATCTACACTTTGAAAAGAGTGCCTTTCCAATATGAAAAAAAAGTGAAACCATTATATTGAGTTTGAGTCTTTGGGAATACAGGTTTGTTTTATATATTTTTCCCCAATTGTTTAAAATTGTTTTAGTGTGATTTCAATCATGCACTTTCACTGCAACTGGCCTCAAGACCTTGAAGCCCATGCAGTTCCAGTTATTTGTCACACTCCTTGAAGAATAAGTATATGATTTATGTTATACATTAAAATTGGCTGAAAGATGTTTGCCAAATTTAATTTTATACATGCATCGGTGTTTCTGTTTGGAGACAAGCCTGTACAAATTATAATGCATAATTGGAGCACTTATATGAATATGATTTACTTTGTGACAATTAGATGAGTATTATTATCATAACCATTAGTGCCATCCACCAAGTATTGATTATTTTCAAACTATACAACGAACATATGGAACCAAAGTTGTTTTCCTGTCATTTTGTATTCCCCCAAAAAAAGTATTTCAAAGATAATTGTATTTTGTCAATCTTGTTTTGTCTTTGTTCAAACAAAAGTTAGTCATTGGAACTATCACTTTGCATACGTTTGTACTTAATAATTTATGACAACAATTTTCACAATATTCTGTGAATGTTTTTTTTAATGCTGAGTATGGAGAGAAATCTTCTTATCAGTAGTCATAATTGCATTGAAATTTCGAATTTCAAATTCGATGGCCGCAGCAAATTGTTCATGTGAATATAATGCCTTTGTCGCTAGAGGGCTCTGTTCGTAAAATGCATTGAGTGGATTTCGGATCTTCTTGAAATGTGCTCCGCCACGGGAAGACTCTGATGAGCAAAAACTTGGATATCATAATTTTCCCGTTCAAGTTATCTGTTCTGTCGTTTTGAAGGCGGTTTGAATTTTAAACGAATTATTATTATGATATATGTAATGTTTGTTTTTTTACCTGTACATAGCATTCTGCAAAATTAGATTATTGCATAAAATTGATAGTTGATAAATTCTTATGTTTGTCTCGTTAGACCGAAACGGCATCGTCCTATTTGTAACGCCGGATGTCTCACATTGATTAATATGTTCGGTACGATAATAATTATAACTGCAAGACTTCATTTTATATATTTTGCAAAGCCAAATGTAATTCAATCAATCAAAATAGTGTTGTACAAGTATGTGTTTGTCGAGGTATGTAATGTTTTGTAATTATTTACATAAATGATATCGATCCAAATTAACTTCCTGTGCCACTTGTCATTCCATCATCGTAGATTAAAAAATGTTAGACAAAAATACTTCAATTTTACCGATCATGTGCGAGGGTGTTTGTGTGCGTGTGGGGTATATGTGAGGCGCTGCGTGTGTGTGTTTGTGTCACTGGGGTACCGTTGGGGGGGGGGAAGGAAAGGAAGGAAGAAAGAGCTAGAACGAAGAGAAAAGGGGTAAGATTTTTTTTGATAATTATGTCAGAACCTATCATAAAATCATATCTTTTTATTTTGAAAAGGTCAACATATTTGCTTGCTATCTGGGGACTCTTATCACTCACGCCATCTTGTGTCACCTTAAATTTCTTGGATCATTGGTTTGTGCGTTAATGAGAAATGTACATTATGCGGACTAGGTTTACTTAAACTTTCTTTGGAACAAGAAAGCTCCACGTTAGGGTAGACCGTTATATTCTCGAATTCATCATCTTTTTTGTATGTGTGGGTGAGGGTGTGCGTGGGGGCGACTCAATCTCGTGAAGGAGCTGACATTATACCCCAACCAGATGGACTATTTGATTTCCATTCATCCGTCGTTGTCGTACATCTCTTCAATTTAGAATACTAAGTAAACTGGGGATGTTCGTCATAGATAATACATGCCCCTCCCCCTCAAAAAAAGGGGGACCAGGAGCCGGTTGGTTCTGTCGCTGTATGGCCGATTATGGCCGCTGTATGGCTGCTATGCTTCAAGCATATATTTGCTTATATAGTTTGCCTCTGCATTTTACTCATATGTATTTTTAATGTATTCATGTCTTTCTCCAGTCACTTGGTTATGTACTTTATGCTATATTATGATTATGTCTCAAGCATTGTTAATTTATAGTATTTCAATAAATGCAGAAAATCCTGCAAAAAAATATATATATAAATGTGGGACATTCTGCATGAATGCGGTATAATGCAGTAGCATGCAAGCTCCTTGTCAGTACGTAGGTCGAATATGATGAGGGAAACATGTTAATATATATAGTAAGGAAAAGGATGGCGTACCATGGAGATAAGCTTTTTAACTTAAACCCCGAGTCCCGGCCCCGGGTATTGTGATTGCATAGCTAGAAGAGATTGAGATGTACGAGTCATAACGGTTTATTTTCAATTCGTCTAATGCCAATTCGTCCAACAGTCAACTCGTATGCTATCATTTGGTCTACTATCAGTTCGTCCACTAACCACATGGTCTACTTTCATTCAGGATAATGCCATTTCGTCTAATAACCAGTTGTACAATAGCCAATTAGTCCATATACCATTTGGTCTATACTTAATAAACTAAAGAGTTAATTTTTACAAAGAGTGAAAAGGAAAATGGGTATTAGACCAACTGGTTATTGGACGAAGTGATGACTGGACCGAATGGTTATTGGACCAGATGGTAGTTAGACAAAATTTTGATGGACGAAATGGCACTAGACTAAATGAAGGTAGATCATGTTGTGAGTGGACGAATTTTACCGTCATAACTACCCCGCAAAATAAATTAATAAAGGTGTTCAAAATTGTTCTAGATGATTGACTCAATAATTGACTATATGAATAACAATTATGACTTAACACAATAAATAAGTAATCTTTTATTCAGAAACACTGTAAAAAAATATTTGGTAAATTTTTACCTCCACGACGGTGGAAATTATATGTCCAACCAGTTTGGGGCAGTATTTTACCCAGTGCGGGAAGCATATTTTCCAGTAAGGTTACAAAAAGTAAACAGCTCTATTACTTTAGAATGGGCAAAATTTTCATCACACTGGATAAATGAAAATGCCCCAAAGAAATGCCCAATGTTGGTTGGACCGGGTTGGACACATCTTTTAGAGTGTATCCATTGATGAATAAAAACGATATCCTTAATTAAGCAGTATAAGGGTTTCAAACTTAAAAAGCCAATTCACAAGCCTTATACAGATAAATTTCACAATCAATTTCTGTTAAAGGATGTAGCGATGTGTCCCTGAATGAAATCGGAAGGGTTCTGCAAAGAATAATAGCCTGAGCAAACTTTTCCGTCCACAGAAAATTAACGTTCTTTATTATTTTGAAATATATATATATATAGGCCTATATGAATATCCGATATGTCTCCCTCTTGTGTGCTCCTGACGGAGTTCCCTCATCATCTGTCTTCCACGCGCCCGGTATATCTTCGGTGAGACAAATTATGATGATCGTGATGCTATGATAGCAATCATACTTGATGAATCGTGACTTCGTTGGTGGCATTAATGATGATTATCCTTTGGATGAACAATCCATTATCTTTACCCTACACCATGTTATTCCTCTACAGACTCGTACAAAACAATCCATCAAAATCAACACGCAAGGCAATCAAAATATAGAAATACTTATTTTATTTTTGGTTTCATAAGGTTGGCACGGAGGACATGATGCGTCGTGCGGCAATTACACAAATTGTCAACAATTATGTGCAAGATTGCCCGACGAACATCATACGAAGATGAATGTTTAGAGCAGACAGGCTTTGGAATTAATTGACGAATTTTGTGGAGTTGGAGGAGAGAAAGTGGTAAATAAGCAATTAATTCGCGACGAAGGAATGTCATGTGTAATCAGCGGGTATAAGCCGGCGTGAAACAAACTTGACTTTCCGACCCTCTCAACGCGACTTGGCGGCATGTGAGACACATTATGGTATTACAATCAGCAGATCAGCAAGAAGGTGACGAAAAATCGACTAATGTTGGACCAAAACCAAATGTCTGTTAAGAATATTCAATTTCTTTTTCTTAATGATGATCCGTTATTTATCATTTTAGTTCAGTGTGGTTAAAATCTTTTGAACAACCCAACCCATTTAGAAGAATTTGACTTTTCATCTTTAAGAAGTCCTTCGCTGTTTACGCGTCAAGGTCTTTAAAGCTTCCTTTGAAGGCTTGATGAACCCTTGGGATTGGTGATATTGGTGTACCTTCGGGCTACAATTAAGATGAAGTGGCTGCCAGCCATGCCGATGATTAGCCAAGCGTTCGTGAATGTCAAGTTTGCAACACTGATTTCGCCTTACCACATCCTCAATATAGTGCCTTGTTCAGCCCGTGTAAGTTGTGATTGGAATCAACTGCTCAAAGGAATCGTTGCTATCTGCATTTGAAAGGAGGCCACAACGTCCAGGAAATGATCAACCCCAAGCAAGAATCAGTGTTCGCACCGACTTACCCCCAGTGTTGAAAGCTGAGAGAGGAATTCTGGCTGCAAAAGCGTACAAATTCAGGAAAGAAAACAACCTTTCAACCAAAATAGTTGTTGCCGGCACAAAAGTTATCCTGTACACCAAATCAAAAGAATCAACAGAATGGAAGCGTTACCAAGAATAAAGGAGTAAGAACCCAAGATTATTCTTGTTGCCCTAATACTAGAGCAAAGTTGTCTCAAAATAAAAATAATAATATAATGATAAGCACAAACAATTTTTCCGGAATGTTCTTCAAATTCTAATAACTCATATCCTATGTAAAATCAAACGCCTTAGTTGGATCAAAGCTCACCAACACGGTCATAGGCCTACAGACTTTAAACACACGTGTATGCTGTTTAAATTGCTTACAAGAAACTATCCTTGTGTTAGTGTCCCTACCAAAAATCTGTTATATCGAATTCTTATAGGCCTGATAATCAGACAAGTATTATAATCCATATTTTGACATAAACATTGTTTCCAAATCGTTTAGTAAACGAAACACATTTTAATATTCATACAGCTATAATGTTAAGGTTGAAATTTATAAGCGAAACAACAACATCCAAATCTTCATAAGTCCTTCACCTAAAGCAAATAAAAAAATCTCTACAATGATAAGTAAATAAAAAATATATATTGTGAGATGCATTTGCCAAAATGTGAGGACTTGTACTATGTGAATCTTTTATTTGAAATCTGTCAATTTCTACAGAGATTGCTAAATATAATATCTTCACACCTTAATATGCACTTATTATGATATCAGCCAAATTCAGCCAAATGTGCAGATATTATGTGGTTTTGTTGTTTAGGGAAAGGAAAAATATTGATGTCACAATACATATAGATTGTATAATGAAAGAATAAAACATTTTGTAAACAAATCAATTTGAATGAATTGGAGATACAGTGTGTATTTCATCTAACTACATATGAATTTGCACGCGGTTGTATATAGCTTGCTCAAATACATCCGAGTAGGGATCTATCTTTAACTTGAATAGTGACGATTTATGCAGATGTTAAACTCAAGACTATTATAAGTATACAAATGTTTCACGAAATGTGAAATATATATAATCATAAAATACATTTAATTCAATGTGGAACTTCTGTTTCAAATGTGACAACTATTGCAGATATTGTCATCAAAGCATATACTAATCATATCTCACTATATGTCATCAGATCCATTCAGTCAAAAGTTGAAAATATTTGGTTGTGTTTTGTTCGAGGAAATTATAAATAAATTATTTTGTAAACAACAACCAAATCTGAATAATTTGACAATATATCGTGAGACTCATAGATGTGAATGTTTACACGCGGTTGTATTTTATTTAAATACATTCGATTCATTAGCAATCTTTTACTTGGAATGTAACGACTCTGTAGACACTTTTTTTTCAATCATAACTAAAAATAATGTGTCTTTTTTGTATCAAATATATCTAGCTCTAGTTAAATCTTTTACTTATATGAGATCGGACTGCAAAAGTTGTTAAACATTGGACTATCATTAGTATACAAACCATATATACATTGAGATGCATTTGCCAAACGTGAGATATGAGGTAATATTTTATCCAAACATATATAATTCTATGTGGATTTAATATTTGAAATTTGTCATTTTCTGCAGATATTTTTATTAACATAAGATTATCATCAATATACAAAGTATATTTCAATATACATTATTAGAGAGTCAATCAACAAACTGAAAATATGTGGTTGTGTTTTTGTTCGAGGGATAACAACTGCTTGTAAGTCTTTATAGAGCTTCAGTTAAATGCGTTAATTTCTAGATTATCTTGAAGGAAAATATTGAATATATTATATTGTCTTTGTAAACACCACAATTAAATTTCAATATATCATGAGTTTCATTTAGCTAGTTGTGAAAGTGTACACTAAATCTAGCTCTATGTGAATCTTTCTTTTTTTTATACTGGAGATGCGAAATGTCTGCAGATATTGTTAAAGAAGTGACTACCATTAGTATACTTCACATATTTCATCACATATTGTGAGACTCTAATATGTGGATGTATTTGTGGATCTAATTTTTTTTTTTTTTATTGCTGTGTAGCTAGAATGTGAAGGTGCACACGCGAATGTAGTTTATTCACCGTGAGCTGATATCAATTGGAAGGCTCGATTTGTCATTTTATTATATCTTGTTTTTGGCGCCTCAAGTGAAAAATTAGACTAAATCGATAAACATAGGGAAGGGAAAACAAATGTTTTATGTAATCAACTTCCTGATTGCTGCAATTCACTATATGAGTGAGTTTAGGGACACCTCATTGCTTTGTTTCCGGGAAATATCAACTGTGCCTATGGCGGTTTACTGGACCGTACCTTTATACCTTTCTTGCTATCTCGGTGGCCATGTGACGTGACGGGGTGTTCCATTGTTATTAATCGGTGAATAAACTCATCACGTTGTCCATGCATTACCCGTTGCCAGGTCAGGGCAGGTTTTATAATCATTTGATCGTCCAGACATTTATTGACAAGTGAAATTTTCCCTTCCTTGCATCCACCAGCTTTTGCTGAATCAACCTGTATGCAGCCATTATGTGTATAGGCCCTATGCAACCATGCATTATGTGATTATACCACGCATATCCATTGTGGCACCACCCTTTGGTTGTACATGACATTATGTGCTAATTTATCATCATTTTCACGAACTATCCTTCTTTCAGAGGTCATGAATCAATTTTGAAATTTTGAGAAACTTGTGTTTAATTTCTAGCTTTTAGAATTTACTTTTTTATTTTGAATACCAACACAAGTGATCGATCATGAAAAATAAAAGACTCTGAAATTTAACGAGATATTTAACAATTTGCATCTCATTAGAAATTAACAAATTAAAATTTTTCTTTGATTCTGGATTGACTCAGACCTCTGAGACACTTCGTGATGCCGAGGCCCAATTATATCAATATATATAAATGTATATTTTTTCGATAGGATCGAAACCTTTATTTTGTATCCTTATATTATTACAGTGCCACTGACATTTCGTGTTTAAAAGGTTCCTTCATATACAAATCATGGCTTAGACACTCAGAAATAAGAGTGTTCATTACATTTCGATTATGAATATTCATCAGATTCCGGTTGTAGGATTTGAATTCTCCAATCATCAACTCCATCATCATTGTCATCATTTTCATCATCATCATCATAATCACCATCATCATCATAATCACCAACAGCAAATTCTATTTCACATTCATCCATTTCTAGTTTTTTTAAACTTCATCCTCTCTTCATCTCATCACCATCTTGCTGTCACGACACAGAAAATTTACACACAAATAACATGTCATACCAATAATCTTAAGTTTTTGGTAATATTAAATATTCCTCCTGAGTAATGACATGGACATTTTTTCTATTTTCAATACAAACAATATATCATCTGATAATAACTATTACTCAACTGAAGATTTTACTTCTAGATTTAGAGACATGGAACATAAATTCAGTTTGCTTCATATTAATGCTCGAAGTTTGAACAAAAATTTGAGTCATTGGAATCATTACTTTTCACTTTAAACAATTTCAAATTTTCCATTATTGGTGTCACGGAAACATGGCTTCACAATACTTCACCTAACATATTCAGTTTGCAAAACTATAATCTCATTAGGCGTGACCGGAAGAACAAAGAGGAGGAGGTGTAGCATTTTACATCAGTGAACATTTACAATTCAAAGTAAGGAAAGAATTATCATTAAAACAGAGTGAAACTTTATTCATAGAAATCACGAAGCCAAAAAGCAAAAATATAATTATTGGATTGATTTATAGACCCCCTCATGATAAAGTAAATTTATTTTGTGAAGACCTTGAAACATGCCTTCATACTATTAGAAAAGAAGAGAAACAAATATATTTAATGGGAGATTTTAACATCAACCTGTTATCCCAAAATAATGAACACGATTTATTCCTACACACAATGCATTCATTTGGCTATTATCCCCATATAGATGAACCGACCAGAATTGATAACCATTCATCAACACTTATCGACAACATTTTTTCAAATATATTAAACAGAGATATTACCAGCGGATTGTTAATATCTGATATATCGGATCATTTGCCGGTTTTTTCATTTTGCGATAATGATATTCCAAAAGAAAAAATACTCAAATCGACAATGTATAGAAATGAATCCCAAAATAACATTGAATCGTTTAAAAGGGATCTTGCAATTGAAAAATGGTTGGATGTATTTCATGAGTCTAATCCAAACATTGCTTACACAAATTTTAACAATAAATTGCAGACATTTTACGAGAAAAATTTTCCCTTGACATCACAGGTCAAAAGAAACAAGGCAAAAATGCCATGGATTTCTAAAGGAATTTTAAGATCCATACGTACCCGAAATAAACTTTACAAGGCATTTTTAAAGAACCCTTCTATTCAAAGCAAAAATAAAATACAAAACTTATAGAAATAGACTAACCAATACAATTCGAGCTTCTCGCAAATTATATTATTCCGAGAAGCTTTACAAAGTCAAATCAAACATGAAAGCAACATGGGAGATTATAAATGATTTGATTGGCAAGAAACCCAAAACATTACCCAAAGATAATTTCACAGCTCATAATCTTGCAATAAATTCAGAAGATGTAGCTGATACCTTTAATTCTTTTTTTGTTAACTTAGGACGCTCCTTGCAAACAAACTTGACAGAACTGATGAAAATTTTGGAAAATTTCTTCCCACACCCATTAACTCTTCTTTATTCTTTAACCCAACAAATGTTCAGGAATTAATTGAAATAACAAAAAATCTAAAATCAAGCAAATCACAGGGGATTGATAGAATTAGTACTTCCCTTCTTAAGCAGATCATACACTATATTGCCTCTCCTTTGTGTCATATTTTCAATCTCTCAATTAGCACTGGAGTATGTCCTGATTCCCAAAAATTGCAAAGATAAATCCTGTTTTTAAAAAAACAATCCGCATGAAATAACAAATTACAGGCCTATTTCTATTCTTCCCAGCATTTCCAAAATATTAGAGAAGATTATTTACAATAGACTTTATAAGTTTCTAGATACTTTTCATTTTCTAAATTCTAACCAATATGGATTCAGGAAAGGACATTCGACTGATCAGGCGTTAATACAAATATATGATAAAATTACAAATGCAATGGCAAATAAAGAACATATAATAGGCGTATTCATGGACTTAAGCAAAGCCTTTGACACTCTTGACCACCAGATATTACTTACAAAACTTGAAAATTATGGAATTCGCGGAATTACACTATCTTGGTTTAAGAGTTATTTGTCCAATAGAAAACAATATGTAATTCACAATAATATTTCTTCTGATTTTCAGTTAATACAATGCGGAGTTCCACAAGGATCAATCCTAGGCCCCTTGCTCTTTTTAATATATATTAATGATTTGACTTCTGTAACACCTTTATTATCATATGTATTATTTGCAGATGACACCAACATTTTTTGTTCACATAATAGCTTAGAAACTTTAGTAGATATAATTAACCGTGAGTTACCAAAACTATCTTTGTGGTTTAAGTGTAATAAGCTTTCACTCAATATAGACAAAACAAACTTTATATATTTCAAGCATACAAACTTGCATGGTAACGAATTTCCTTATAATATAAACATAGACAATATTCCTCTCAAAAGGAAAAGAGAAACAAAGTTTTTAGGTGTCACAATAGATGAAAATTTAAATTGGAATGAACATGTACGTTGTATAACTACTAGTATTTCTAGAAACGTTGGTATACTTTACAAAATGAAGAATATAATTCCACATACAACTCTTGTCATACTATACAATTCATTAATATTGCCTTATATATCGTATTGCAACATAGTTTGGGCAACATGTGCAAAAACTAAAATTAATACAATATACTTATTACAGAAAAAAGCAATTCGAATCTGTACTGATTCTCAATATTTATCACACACAAATCCATTATTCCATAAACTAAAGACTCTAACAGTATTTGACATAAATACTCTTCAAAGCTTACTACTTATGTTTAAGTACGTAAATAACATGCTCCCACCGTCATTCCACAATTTTTATACTCTGAATACATCTATTCATTCATACCCTACCCGTAACTCTTCAAATTTCCATTTAATTAACCCCAAATTGCTTATTGCGCAGAGATCCATAAGACACCATGGTCCAGATTTGTGGAACTCTCTACCAGAGCCTGTCAAACAATGTTCGTCTCTTCACTCATTTAAGGCAAACGTTAAATCTATGTTATTATCAGAATACTTGAAGTAAAATTTCTGTGTCGTATCCTTTTTATCGTGAATTTATTCCTCCTTCGTTTTATTCATTACCAATATCTTCATCTTGACCATCATCATCTCCATGGCCTTCATCATCATCATCATCACACATCATCATATCACCATCACCCTCAGCTATTTGAAAGAATATGCCCATTCTGCTTTATCAATGTTATAAATGTATTAATTCAATTAGTATAAGTTTGGGATTGTCATTTTTTTTTTTCAAGCAATCTGCTTATGATGACAATCCTTCTCCTGCAAATTGTTAACATCATATAGTCAATCATTTTTGTCTGGAATTATCTTTTTAGTAATCTTTATTTACAATTTATGCCAAAAATGCTAACATATTATGTTTATTATGTTATGAAAAATGTATTATACAAATGTTATGGATGCAGAAGAAAACAATAAATCAAATCAAATCAAATCAACTTAAAGGGGTATTCCTGGCTGAAAATAATGATATCCAAATGAACAGAATAAAATTCACCGAGCAAAATGCGAAAACTTCATCAAAATCTGATAAAAAATATCGAAGTTAGTGAATTTTAAAGTTTCTCCTCACAACTCTCTAGTTTTACCATCGAGAAGAAACTTATCAGGAAGTGTCTGGTCGAGGAGGGGGGGGGGGGCGCACGGGATTTACCCCCTTCCCTCAACAAAACTGTTTAAATTGTATATCCCTTTTGGTATCCTTATAATGTTTACTGCTTTTCATAATTTTTTTTCACTTTGGGTGGGTATTTCTGCATGAAAGTGAGAACATTCCTAGTTTTGTCCCATTCATTTATTTATTCATCTATTTATTTATTCATTCATTCAGTTAGTTATTTAGTTAGTTAGTAAGTTAGTTAGTTAGTTAGTTGGTTGGTTGGTTGGTTGGTTGATTGATTGGTTGGTTGGTTGATTGGTTGGTTGTATTTTGCGTTTCATTTTTTCTTCAGGCAATTGTATCAATGGATGAAGATGACTGATCTAATTCCCCCATCCATCCCAGTTGCTGAAGACATCTTTGCCCTTTTGCTATGGTAAATTGGTGTTACTTCGTTGGAGATTTTTCATGGTTTACTGCATGTGAGTTGCACCATGTTTAGGCTGTAATCAATAAAGGGTCTCATAATTACATCGGATCCTCATGTTAGTGGGCGTGGTCTATTTAACTCCACAGTCTCCTCCAACAACCCCCTTCGGGAGCATACGGGGGAACGATCACGTCCCCTTTATCACACAGTCAGGGAAAGGGCAGTTGGGCCTTCTTAAGCTGGTCTGTTTAAATCGTTAGACGCAAGCCGAGATGAAGCATCAAGTATATTAAAACGGAAGGCCATAACCATGGCTAAAGTACACAAGTTTGATTTCATTTAGTCAACGTGCTAAAACATTTTATTGTTCAAATGCCACGGAGATGTGTTCATTGCCGGCCGCGATCGAGAAGGATGCAGTCGATAAAATAGATACTAGTAGCAAAGGACTGACTGGTAATTTCATATTTAAACATTCTAGAGTTTTTGTTCCATTGACCAGAATTCTACAGCGGCTACAATGATTAAAGTGATATTACTCGAAAGTGTAGAAGAAAGATTGTGGCGATGAAATGATATATAAACTTGGTCTTAGATGGGTCAAACGAGATTTCTTTCACTCAACTGTCCCCCTTAAAATATAAATCATCGGCTAGATATATTTCTGGGTAGTCTCTATCTCTCCTCTTTTCATTCTGTCTTCCTTTCCTGTCTTTCAAACTCTTTATTTTCCTATCCCCTTTCTTAATCGCAGTCTGTTTTCTATTATTTTCCATCGCCAAGATCGGCATAAGGTGACGACTTTGATAGTGACGATTAATACGGCTCATTGGACTACTCAATTCTTGGTAAAAACCCTTCTCGTCATAATTTCAACTTCGGCATTCAGCTTCGCCGATCATTCCTTAAGTATTCAACAAAATGAAGTGGGGGAATAACGTGCAATTTGGGTAGAAATTGCCCAGTGCCTATGCGGATTAACACCACCACCGTGATCAGAAGAAGGAGCTCACACGCTTTCATATTTCCTCTTTCCCTATTCTCTCGTTTAATTCCGTGACATTGACGGATCACGTCACAGAATTCTCAGCCTGTCGCGTTTCATGAAAGCGCAGACGACTCTGGTGCTTTTCTTGATTTCTTCACCCTTTTCCCGCCACATAACACGATCAAAGAAATCTCAAGGCATTTCGTCATTGACCGTCTCCCCTTCTCACTCTCGTCATTCTCGTCATAATTTCGACACTTTTTTTATTTTTCATAATATCTTCCTTCAACTTTGCCCGTGCTATTGTTGCCCTTTTCACTCTCCCGAGCCCTTTGGGCCACCATTACTCCGATGAATACTTGGGAATAATTAGCCTCTCAAAAGAAAGTTAACTGTAGCGATCAAGTCGATAATTTCCCTTCTCCTTTTCAAATTGTTTGGGGTTGACATCTGTCTAGGAAATCGCTGTTACATGACTGCTAATACGTGACCCTTCGGGCTGCAATCTTTCTTTTTTTTCTTCGTACTGCCAACATCACCTATTTTGTCTGAGTGCATGCCTTTATTTCCTCTTTCATTCTGTCTCCCCCCCCCCTCTCTCTCTCTCCTTATATTCATCCCCTTTCAAACTCTCTCTCTCACACACACATACACACAAACACTCCCCTCCCCCTCTCTCCTTCTCTCTCCCTCCTTATTCTCTTCTATCCTACCACCTTCTTCCAGTGCGAACACCAGTGGGTCAAATGTATAATTTTCGTCATCCTTCCAAACCCTTAAAAAATCGCGGACAAACAACGTCTATTTTAGACACACTCTGTCTTACAGACTGATTATCGTAAAATGCTTCTGGACCCCGCTGCATAAAAGCTACTATTACGATAACTCAATATTCCAATAAAAAATACCATGGCAACGCTGAACACCGACCAATCAAAATCAAGGATTCCAGCCAAGTTACCAATTGATGGCAAAGTTACCATTATGGTAATTTTCATGCAACAGGGCCAGGCATAGTAACTAATTGTTAACGAAAATGATCATTTCTATTTCAGTCTATTGTTCAAGTTTGTCCCTGTTGTTAAACACCTTTTCCCGAAATTAATCTTTGACCCATTAACCCTGCATGCATAGCAAACAGTACAATTGTTGTTCTTTGTAATTTAATTACAAAATCGAACTCTTCTTGCTCATCTACGTCAGAGCCTATCATCAAAATAAAGAGAGAAACGTGAAGTTTATTATGATGTTAATAAAATACCATAAGTCATTTGCCAATTTTGACAAATAGACCGGGAATCCTGGTTGTCTTTATTATGAGACGCACTGCACTGACTGCAATGCTTCTTGGCCCATAAGTTGCTTTTTTTAATTACCAAAACAGTAATTTCCCATCGCTTTGCTCGCTTATGGGATTACACAATGAACCACAATAAAAGTAACTATATGAATTGAGCACAGGGTGTTTGGATGATATTCCAGATGAATTAATTCCATGATGTTTAAACAGGTCGTACCCCCCCCCTTTCTCTCTTATAAAACTTAATCAAAATGTATGTGCAGCTATTCGTCACCCTGACCCTCTCCCCCATCCGTACACATATCCACGCACGCACTTACGTCTCATTAAAATAATAAGAACTTCGTAACGAAACAAATGTATTTAGATCCCATAAGTAAGGAACAATTATAAATCAATTCCTTCTATTTGAATGTATGTAACTGAAGAAGATAAACGTATACCCAACGCTCTATTTGGGGATGGGGGGTAAACGATTTGGCGTCTCGTCAGATTGTTACAAAAAAAGTAGTCCCGATGCATTTGCCCTCCCACACACTGTCTCACAAAAGAACAAGGAAAGAAAAAACACTGAGATTAAGGCGGTATCACAAATCGAAGATCAATAATGGCCAGTGAAAGGGGTCTATTACGGGAACGTGGAAGACCTGTGAAAGCTTAAAGAAACACCTTCTGTCCTTATACCCACAAAAGAGTCGGCACAAAGGCTGCCGACGACGGGAGCCCATCCTAAACAAGAGGGATCACAAACGGCCCCTGTGCTCCATTAAAACATAACAATGGAAAAGGTGACAGAATAGCGAGGTAATTACTTTCGAATTGGGAAAACTAAGAAAGTCTATTTTACGGTGGTGTACCGCTGACAACAGGGGCGGGTATATGTATAGAATTTCGTCTTTTCATTTCTGAATTACAGGTATTGGTAAGGGGGAAGTTGGCGACGCACTGGTAGCAGTTTCGGGCGTGCTTTTGAGATGACGAAGAAAGGGCGTTCGTCGACAAAATGTAAGATATGTTAGAAAACAAACAGAAGATCGAATGCCTTTCAAAACCAATTGATATTTCTCGGAACAGGTTATCATTTAAAAGGACAAACGAAAATCTTTAATTAGAAATACAAATAATGTTATATTTCACAATAAAACAAATACACACAATTCAAGTTGTTAACCTTTCGCAGATAAGATCTCGTGATTTAGCAATAAATCGTTTACTTTCTCCAGATTATTATATAATTCTATTATAGATGTTTTTTCTTAACACTTAACAATGTTTTTAATATGGTTTATCCTGTATTCTCTACACCCTTCATCACCTCGGTGCGGCCGGGTACAGTCTATTCCTCAATAACGGCACATCTGTGCACTTCGTCGTGTGCGCGTATATCTTCAGTTTCCCAGCCCTTGCTGAGGGCCATTTACCATACAATTGATCCAATATTATTTCTTGCCAAAATAATTGTCTCAATTACAGAGTCTATCACTATCATGGGCTCGCTTCCTTTGTAAGAAACACGGGCTTCTCCACGCCCCGAAAACCACAGGCTTCGTTGTGGCGCGAAAAAAACAGTAACCGATTTGTAGCAATATCACTCGATGAATTGTGATAACTGATACGGGCCTCGCAAAAAAAAAAGAATGACCACTTGTGAGATATAATTCGTTGACCCTTGGTCAGAGAAGACTGACCGATGGTCAATGATTATCTAGGGGTGGATACGACACGACCCCAGGTATTAAGATGGAATCTGAAACCTCCGATATCAGTTTCTGGTAAAAACAGAAAGAGTGCCGAAAAGTGGGAAGGACATAGTCGTCACCGCAACCGAAAGCAGTTTTCGTCTTCAAACTATACCCACAGATTGACCAAAACTTGTTGTCAGTACAACTGGATCTGAAACAACATTAATCTTGATTTCAATCCTAAGAAATACCGTGTAATATTGAATGTTTTCAATATGTTCAAGAAGGCAAATTCACTGATTTTATGTGCCTTTTCATTAAAGAATACATACAGTATGTTATGCTTGGATAGATAATTTCCATATAATGGCCTTTTCAACAAAGGTAAATATTCTTTATTCTTTAATAAGCTGACTGATGTACTACTAGTCACATGTCGGGAGTACGCAAAATCATACGAATTCGACCCAAAACTAACAAGAAACGAATTATTTCTATCAAGATACATTCGGTTCGTAATGGTTTGTAAAACTCGTCAACCGCTGAACAAATTATTTTTGCTCAGAAAGTGATCCCGTTTCATCTCGGTCCCCTGCCTTTTCATCGACATGTACAAATGGCAAGATAAATAAGGGTACAGCGCGAGAAACCTATTGAAATGAAACCATTTTGGGCTTGGTCCCATATACCCATATTAGTGTTGGCACACTTTTCTTAGCCGAGTGGGCCCTCCTCTTCGATCGCAACTTAACACCAAGATCAACAACCAAATGCCATCCTCGGAAAATAACACCTTGGAAACCTATATGCCTATTTTTACAGCGGCACCAGGAAAGAAAAAAAGGAGTGGGGTATACCGACAAACCCCCATTCTACCTTTGTGATATAGTAGATTTGTGTTAGGGATACCCCTTGTATAGCCACACAGCTTGGATCGTCACACCCTATTCATTAAGGTGGCACAAAGAACCGATCACTTTCTTCCGCCTCCGGTATTAAGAGAAATCTTTTCGCTAGTTTTGGGGCGGTTATTGATCTCAGGTTTTCTTTGAACTATTTGGGAACTTAACAGAGAATATCTTCTCATTTTCCGCTCTCGAAATTGAAATGAAACTAGCAAAAAAAACGGACCGAAAAACTGATACAATTGCCAAACGAGAAACGCAACCCCAGTGGTATTATTATCTGTGATAGGAAAATGAATAGGGCGGGCGCTTTGCGTTTCTTTTTCCCCTCCCTTTCAAGTGTATTTTCATCCAACCTTCTGCTCGCGATGCATCTCCAACGAGTTCTCTTCGATATGCCGCACCAACTTCTCCTTCTTTCTTGTTTCCTTTATACCTTTTTTAACCATTCTATTTAAATGTACTGCAGTTTTGTATTTAATGTAATTCATTCTGAGCAGCGGTTTTATATCTTCCTTCGTTTCAAGGGCTCCTCCAACATGTCTTATTTGATGGGGTACTATACATGCAGATAAAGATCAGCCGAAATTGCAATTCCACTTAATTTCGTCTACCCCCTCTTCTCTCTCCATGACATATAATTACATATGTATACATACATACATACATACATACATATATGCACACATACATGCACACATACACACACACACACACACACTTTTTTCCCGCTTTTTTTAAAGCCTTTATTCAGATATCACATTTTCATGCATACAAAGGTAATAATCAAATACATGTATACAAATTAAAGTGAAGTACATGTATACAGCAATATAACAAATTAAATAATATACATTTTGATATAGATGTTTCGAACAAATATTATCATAACCCATAATACCAATAAAAAAACCCACAAA
The DNA here is from genome assembly GCF_018143015.1 of Lytechinus variegatus. Classification (NCBI taxonomy): domain Eukaryota; kingdom Metazoa; phylum Echinodermata; class Echinoidea; order Temnopleuroida; family Toxopneustidae; genus Lytechinus; species Lytechinus variegatus. The sequence goes on from NC_054742.1 coordinate 68,972,908, forward strand.
ATTTCACATGTATTTACTATATAATATTACCGTATTGCATGATGAAAAATCAAAAGTAAAGACTTTTTAAGTGAAGAGGTTATCCCATAATAATAATAAAAAGTACTTATACATGTATATCCATGCCTCCAACTTTTGTAAGACAATACAAAAAAAGTCTCTCTGTTTATTCTTAGAAAGTATGCAATAATCTGAATAAAGATTTTATATATAAAACACACACGAAAACAAAACAGAACACAACAAAAACAAAACAAGCAAAACCCTTTCCATTCCCCCAAGCAAAATATTCTCTTTTTTGGGATCTACTCCAACATATCTTTTGCTAACACACACACACCCTCACACCCACACCCACACACACACACACACACACACATATATATATATATATATATAATATATATATATATATATATATTAAATAAATACACACACACATATATATACATACACACGCAAACATCGGGTATACACACGCACACCTAATCCCTATCATCATGTCTATATCTCTCCTCCGTGCTTTCCAAACATTCCTTTGAAAACTATGACGTTTATTCTAATTGATTATCATTTCTCCCTTATACTATTCATTTTCGATTCCGTCGCTCCCTTTCATTTGCTATCCAAAGAAGATGGTAAAAGAGCACTGCTTGACACTATCCCGCACGTATACAAATGATAAACTCAATATTCATTCTGACAGCATCCCCTTACCCCTCAACTTTTTTTTTCTTGTTTTCTGTACAGTTTCTTTTCCTCGTTTACTCAAATGTACTTATTTTGGCATTGCCTCATATCGACTTTGTTGTTTTATGTTTCATAGATCCATATTTTATACTAGGCCTCTGCTTAAGTTGGCACATGATCGAGTGCGGTAAGTTTGCTATATTAACAAACAAATACCATACTAACAGGTCACATCAGCCTATGTCAAAATCTAGGATCCATGTTAGTTACTATTATGGCAATGTAACCATAATCGCAAAAATATTTTCGAAAAAGGACTCCTCGTCTCCCCCTTCCAACCGTCTCCCCCATTTCACATGAATTCTATCATTCTCTTTCGTTTTCCCTGGACTCATTTTCGAACACCGTACCTTCTCTCATCTCCGCTCTGCTTTCTTCGCACCTTTTGAAAGTGAGCCCGAGCCAAGGGCAAGACGGGGTGTAGGCAAACCGTTTAATCCTGCAAACTTGACTTTTTGGCGTGGGGTAGATTTCGGGTCTCCATTGTTTGCCCGGCTTCTATATGCACTTGGATTGGAATCGGTTACACCGTGCCGCTAAGGACCCGCTCCCGGTCACACTCCATTGTACTTTCAACTGCTAAAAATGGGGGGAAAGGGGGATATTATGCGCTCGTATTATAATCATAAAAGGCCTGCTGAGAATAAGAGAGACGGAGAAGTTTCAAAATGTAAGCTTTTTTGGTTGGAATGGAAGTTAGAAAAATATTTGTTTTCCATTATTCACCAGTAACAAAAATGCAGTTATATAATAAACGCACAATATATCCCCATTTTCACAAATATCTGTTGATAGATAATGAGATCTCATTCTTTTAGGTGACTATAAGGGAAAATCATTTTACTCTCTTAAACATCAAAATCACAGTTTTAGGACAGACGCATAATAATCCATTGATGGAACGCATTCTGAAATGGAGTTTTCATCATGGCCAAAGCACAAAGCTGATAAGGTCTATTAAAGGATTCAACCAAACTATACTCTGGGCACTACTTGTGAGAAGATTTTAAGAGAAAGTCACTTTAAGACTAAAGTACCCCAAACGGATCACGGAACCAATAATCATTGTTAATTAAACATCCATACCAATACCAGCGTGACACGCTCCACCTCTCCCATGATGACCACACCCACCGCCCCACCCAAAAGTATCCGCACACGCACTCCTATCAGAAAACAACCCTTAATTCTTAAACTTCTTTTCGAGTTTCGACCATCGACTCAATGCAACAATCGAGTAGTCCCTTGACGAGGTGTATCATAGCCTTTCCCCATAACTAGGCGGCACCTTCAGCTCTCGAATGTAACACTTCACCTCAGTATACCCTCACACCTTCGTCTGGTCATTGCACTTGAAGTTAAGGACAAGGCCTCCAGAGATTCCCAGCTCAACGTTGGTTTTTCGCTTGTCGATTTAAGATACCCTTACACTCGGACACGCCGTATCCCCGTGTAGTCACACTACGAAAGATCCGATTTTCTTCAACTGTATATTCATGCATTTTCATTCATGTTTGTGTCATTTTTGTTTCCAACCTGACAGTGTGAAACTTCTGAGATTTATTCAAATGCATATTTTGGGGTTCATGTTGGTATCATCTTCTTACATTTTAATAACTTAAAAGATATTTGTTATGCATGTGAATAAATCAAATTTTGCAGAGTGTGAACAAGGGTAAAATATGATAGGCTATAAAGCAGAAGTAGGAAAAGCTCGTAACAAAGCGTTGCGAGTAGACCACATATTTTAGTAAATTAAAAGATATTTGTTATGCATGTGAATAAATGAAATTTTGTAGATTGTGAACAAGAGTAAAATATGATAGGCTATAGAAAAGCAGAAAAGGCTAAAGCGTTGCGAGTAATAATTCATAATTAAAGGGGAATGAAACCTTTGGAATGAGTAGGCTTGTGTTGAAACAGAAAAATCAAAGAATAACATTAAAGAAAGTTTGAGAAATATTGGACAAACAATGAGAAAGTTATAAGCATTTAAATATTGCAATCACTAATGCTATGGAGATCCTCTCATTGACAATGCGACAAGGATGTGTGATGTCACGTGTGAACAACTTTTCCTTTGATGGACTATAAAATACCCCCAAAATGTCTCTTTTTGCTTTTTCTTATGGTGATACAAACTTTTATCCGTGATATATTCTTTAAAAATCTGTATTACATGCCCTCCTATAGAAAGAATACATGATCTACTGATAGATGTGATAAAGGAGGCAATTTAAGTGAAATAATACTAGTGTAATGGGAGAGTTGTTCATCAGTGACATCACACATCTTTGCCGCATTGCCAATGTGAGGATCTCCATAGCATTAGTGATCGCAATATTCAAATGCTCATAACCTTCTCATTATTTGTCCGATTTTTCTCAAACTTTCGTTGATCTGTTTCTTTGATTTATTTGCTTTCACACAAGCTATCTTATTCTAAAGGTTTCATTCTCCTTTAATTATGAACATAGAAAATGCTAAGTTTACAGTGCCAAAATTAACTTGATCCAGACACTCTTTATTGGTACAGTCTTTCAAGGGATGCGCTAACGTTGCGTTTCAGTCTTCAGATTATAGCTACGATAAACATGATATATGAAATATACAAAAAAATAAGCTAGCGCTTGGGCCTAATGAGATATATCTTTCTTTTTAAAGAATACATCTAAAATGTTAAACTTCAATTTTTAGGATTATCCCTACCCACGCCCCCTACTGGCAAACGCTGGATCTACCCTTGTTTATCTACGCATTGTTACTAATAAATCAATGAAAAGCAAAATCGTGAAATTTAAGTTCAGGCTAAAAAAAAGTCGAAAACAATTCATTGCTTAACTATAAAAAAAAACCATCAGGTCACACATTCATGTAATCACCTAGGAAAAAGATAAACAACAAAAATTACTTTATAGACCCCTCCCCCCTTACATACAAACACCCACAACCTGTCAGTCTTAAAACACTTTAATTCTAATATTGATTGTATCACTCAGTCTGACCATAGATTCTGGAACAAATCAATTACTAATAACTGGCATACACAAGCTAAAACAACACATTGTTTTGAATTAATTCATTCCTCCTAATACAATATGAACTGAATATACCTATAGTTTACATTGAAATGAACTATAATAACACGCTGATATTGTGACCATCTAGATATCAGGCGTTCTTATATATTATGATTTTCAAGATTCAGTGAGAAATGAACTAAGCCTGACCCCAATGATTAGGAGATGCAGCGTTATTATGGATACTCCAATACGGTATCTGGTATATGATGGTCAATGTCATTTTTACTCGACCGATGCAAAAAAAAAAGATAAATAAATGAATAATGGTGCGAACGAGGTGCGTGAGTTGGTGGCGTAATAAGATTATGTTACTGCTACGTAGAACGGATCATGTACTGGTGTCACACCTGTTAATATTTCCCTCAAGACACGCGTGTGAACAAAGTAGTAAACAAATCCATGTAAAATAACGATTATGTTTACTACCACTAGACAGGAATTGCGAGTAAGACTTTTAATGTCTGGCCATCGAAGGATTTGTTGACCGCTTCAATTTGGACATAAACCAATATAATTTATGGAAACATCTTGTGACGAGATGTCATTCCTCGCCTGGAAGAGTACAGCCTAAATTCTTCAACCAGTCAACAGTCCCCAAATCTTATTTCTTCCCCATTTGGGCAAAGAAGTTTATTGTTTGCCCTTCCTAGAGATATATTAGGCGAATCATATACACATACATGTATATATAGTCTTTTGTCAATCGGCTTATCATATTACAAATCCTAGGAATGTTAGGTCAAAGGTATAAGATTTGCCTCCTTGTTGCGATTTGCCTCCTTGTTGCGGGCATGCAAGGATCCGATGACCGGGGTAATAATAAGTCTGTAAAGCGCTTAGAGACGTCGTTCCGATGTATTAAGCGCTATATAAATGCGGAATATTATTATTATTATTATTATTATTATTAGGCGTATGAAACTTGTCGCAGTTTATCTTTATCTTAAAGGAGAATGAAACCATTGGAACAAGATAGCTTGTGTGAAAACAGAAAAATCAAAGAAACAGATCAACAAAAGTTTGAGAAAAATCGGACAAATAATGAGAAAGTTATGAGCATTTGAATATTGCGATCACTATTGCTATGGAGATAGCAAATTGGCAATGTGACAAAGATGTGTGATGTCACTGATGAACAACTCTCCCCATTACTTTAGTATATATTTCACTTGAATTGCCTCTTTTATCACATCTATCCATAGATCATGTGTTCTTTCTACATGAGGGCATGTAATACATATTTTTTAAGAATACATAATGGATAAAGAGTTTGTATCATCGTAAGAAAAAGCAAAAAGAGACATTTGGGGGTATTTTATAGTCCACCAAAGGGAAAGTTGTTCATCAGTGACATCACACATCCTTGTCGCATTGCCAATGGGAGGATCTCCGTAGCATTAGTGATTGCAATATTCAAATGCTCATAACTTTCTCATTATTTGTCCGATTTTTCTCAAACTTTCTTTATTCTTATTCTTTGATTTTTCTGTTTCTACACAAGCCTATTTGTTCCAAAGGTTTCATTCCCTTTAAGTTAAAGTTACACGCTAAGTAATATTCACAATTTATTAGCCGCGTGCATAATTGGCAACAGTGCAAAGCCTATCTCGTCTACTTCAGTGTCCATGTCCGAATCTAGTGTTATCTTATCTACTTGACCACCATACCATTATAAAGGACCAACGAGTCCATGCATATTAATTACCCTCTTGTGAGATTTATCTTGAATGATGCCGAATAACATATTTAAATCAAACCTTGCATTTTTTCATCAGTGTTATTTAGTTCAAGTCAACAACAGCGTTGTGGCCCAGTGGATTAGTCTTCGGACTTTGAAACAGAGGGTCGTGGGTTCGAATCCCAGCCATGGCGTAATTTCCTTCAGCAAGAAATTTGTCCACATTGTGCTGCACTCGACCCAGGTGAGGTGAATGGGTACCCGGTAGGAAGAAATTCCTCGAATGCTCGAGCGCCCCATCAAGGTAGCCGTGCTAAAGCCGGGGTAATAATAACAGGGCCCGCTGGGAGAACAGTTTTCGGAACTGAAGTGGCTACCCTGGGTAAATATGCCGCTATTATTATTATTATAATTATTTAGTTCAAGTCACTCCATTGCTGGAAGGAACCACTTCTCTGTCGCTCCTTCGCTATGCTATACGGTCACATCGGCGTCAACGACCCAGACAGACTAAATCTATTACGTTACTTCCAATGTGGAGTTTGTTTCGTTTGTGTGGCTCTAGTGTGAACTTCATTCCCACTTTCTTGAAGTCATGAAGACAGAAGGTAAGATCCTCAAACATGTCAAACCAAAAGAGCAATCAAGGACGGACGGACTTTAACACGCAATCAACGACTGCTGATAAATCATAATTCACTTAATTTGACCCCCACTTTCTTAAATCATTTTACCTTTCATCTTGACACGGTGTTTTTTTTCTGCGTTGAATACCTGACATATCGAGTCATATCGCAAGGAGTAATTGCAAAGCCAACAGAATGATTCCCGCCCATTATAAGACGTTAGGGAGTCATTTTAAGTGATTTCCCTGAGCCGGTAGTTTGTATAGATTAAGGGTCACCAATCATAGTGCAATGATATCGATGTCCACAAATATGATATGGTAATATGATAATTGAAATATCGATTTGCCGTACAGGCCGGACTCCTTTAGACACGCAAATTCTCGAACATTTTTTCTCTTACTGACCACTAAAATGTACTAGTAAACTAATGCCTAAGTAACTTAAAATGATAATACATTATACACAACAATGCGATTATTTGTCGAGTTGAAAAAAATATTTTTATCGGTCGCTCACTTGACTCTTCTGGTGAGAAAAGAGAAGTTTCACAAGGCATGAAAATTGCCAGAAAACAATCACATTCATCAGGTATGGTGACTGAAAATACGGTTAAGATCTTATTTTATTTTGATTTCATTTTGATCATGGATACCTACAACTTTCATAATATTTCTCTCTCGCTATGCTAACTCGTATCATTCAAGATAAAGATTATTTTAGCAAAGTAAACATATCACATGTAGCGTCTTAGCTAGATAATAGTTAATCATCAACTGGATGGACATGTTTTTTGTATACCTCACTGGCGACTCATCGCGTTTGCTATAATAATATTATAAATCAAAAGTGATTTCTTCCTCATCCGCATGCACAACTGAATACAAGCTATACGGGATGTTTGAGAGATGTTTGAATTCACCAAATATACAAAATATTTTTCTAAAAAATTAAGTCTGCATATAATATCGTCCCAATCCAGCATGGTTTTGGAAAGCAAATGATTGGCCAAGTGAAGTGCAAAAATTAAATCACACTTGGCAGTCAGCGAATTCCTTCTCTTCTCCCTGATCAATGTCTAATATTGTGATCCAAGTTTTCTGAACCAAAGGGGGGTGGAACAAAAAGAGTAAGAAAGAGAAACGTAGGAGAAAGGGGAGGGAAAAATGTTGGTCATCAGGGGCGGATCCAGGATTTTGAAATGGGGGGGGGGGGCGCCATCGGCGAGGGAGCGAAGCGAACGAGCGGGGGGGGTGTGGGAGGGGGGATCCCCCCTCCCACGGCAAGGACTTTTTTAAAAAATCATGTCCAAAAGTCGTATTTTGAGAGCACCTTTAGAAGAAAAATGCACACTTAAATCACTGTAACTTCATGAATAAAAGACACATACTGACTCATTTAGGAGCTGGTTTCCAGTCACACACCGTATAAGCGGTCATTCAAAACATACATTTGGCAAAGGCTCTTCACTTGCTTGTATCGTGTGATTGAAACGTCAAATTTAAATGATATGAAACTGAGACTTGTAATCGATAAGTTCCGAATAATCCATTCTGTTTATTGTCATTTGTGTATTTACATTGTGTGTTTCAAACGAGAATTGTTTAGTCGTATGGCAACATGCATAAAATTTGGTTCTTTTTTCCCCAAAATGCACAGTAAATTGTTACAAACTACAGAAAAAAACGACATCATCTTCTGGTAATCAACCTTTTCCCTCGTATTATTTTCAAATCATCTTCAATAATAATCCAGTCATTCTCTGCACAACCTCAAAGTAAATAATGCTTCTTAAGGGGATTCTCATCATTTTTATTGTTTACGTTCAAAGTCTCTCATCGCGTTGCCATCTTAACTTATGACCAGCCAGGATGAAATTGTATTTATATTTATTTTAACATAAGATAATCAATTTTTACGAAGCACTTGTTAAAACTATACCACAAATAATTAAATAAGGTCAATGATAAAAATGCTAGAAAATACATGTAAGGAGCTTTGATATCCAGTCCATAATTGTATAAGTTATAACTACCAGTGGCAGAAAATGTAAAATAAACCGAGGCTCGTCTTCGCTATACAGAGTTCAGAAGGCATTTTGTAAGCTTTTCATTTATGAAATTACAACTTGTTTAGACCATGAATTCATATAGGCTTCCAATTTGATGTTTTTTCGACATGTTGAATCAATATACTAGCTTTCCAACCAACAATGTAAATGTTGTAAACTGTATTGATTGCCTTCTGTTGGGCAAAGCTATTCCTGCCAAGTTTGAGCTCAATCATGACTTTTATTTTTTTAAGATGAAAATATGGAAAGTTTATTTATGCAAAACAAACGAAGAACAGACGAAATAGTGGAATTTAATTACTCACACTATAATACATAAGGGATATACTTTGTATTTTTATTCTCCCCCCCCCCCCCCACGTCACATAAAATCTTCGCTCCTTACGCTGACATATAGCTGCCTATACACAGCAAACGCGGAGTGGGGTCGACTGGTGATTGAGAATATACAATTTTGCTCCTTGATAATTCGTTGGAATGATTGCTTCGGCGAAACTTAGTTGGGGCGCCCTGGATAATATGCCTCTGAATCTACCAGAAAGTGTAAAAGTTAGTTTACATTAAATACAAATATGTCTGACCTATACATTTTAGTGAAAACGTACATGACCAAGGCAGAATGATAATGCTGCGCACGTGGCGCCCGATATAGGGCTTCATCTTTGAGTGAAGAATAATCTCGGGGATAGACATTATCATTCGCATCGTTGACACTTTCTCTCGCGATCTGTTACTTACAATTTACATGTATTTGCCATAAAGACGGACAAACGCATGTTACAAAAAACACAAAATTTCAGGAAAAAATGATATCCAATCCAACATCTTCACACTGGTCACTGCACTGCAACTCCCGATTACAAGTGCAAGTGGTGCAACTTTCCAACCAATCGACTTGCGCGCCCTGGAATTCCGGAATTTACATATTGCAATACAGTATATGACAGGGTGCATTTGTTCGAACACAAAGGCCATGAGCGTAAGTTAAAATATAGTTTTGACTAGATCTAGCCCTTGAAATTGACTACATTGTACCAATCCAGTAAATATAACCATCAAAAAAAAAAAAAAAATCCGGCGAAAATAGGGGGGGGGGGGCGCGCCCGGGGCCCCCCTCTGGATCCGCCACTGGTCTTGTAACTACATAATATATCTCTAATTTAATTGAGTAAACTACGACGTCCCCTTTCTATAGCTCTCAAAAAGGGGAATGGGCCCGGATGCCTGTTAGTCGTTCTGCCCCCCCCCGCTCCCTATCAAAATACCCCCAAAGAAAAACGTTCACAATTACACTTGCTGATGGTTACAACCAAAACCCTTGTATTCTCTTTCAACAGCTCAATATGAATATGCATGCGTATTCAAATACCCCAGTAAAATAATCTGTCGCAGGGTAAGGACCCGGCACCCTTTTTTTTTTTTTCGAAGAGGGGAAAAACTCGACCAAGACCCTTCAGGCGTTGTGCTTTCGCCTCTGGGTGACCCATATACAAAGCGATGCCTGAGACAACGGACAGGCATATTTGCTTTTGTCGTTCCATCACAAATAGGAACTCCTAAACGGGCCAAAAGGGCGCCGTTGACTTACATATACTAAAGGAAGAGAAATCATTCATATCTTTTTACAATGGCATTAAATCAGCCATTCAAATGAGGTTATGCTTTTGAGCAAGGGCTCCAGCAGCACCATCTGTGTGGCGGACAGGAAAAATGACCCAAGACCGAGAACTCAACTTGGACGTAAAGTGTGGCTCCACTGAGAGGGCAAACCACACGACCAACATTGTGTGACGAGCTTTTGTCCAACGGTAAACCCGAGACATCACAATTTGATCTACCGACCCGATTAAAACAGAGGTTTAGGGTCGACCGCCTTTACAATTGCCAGACAAAGGATATTTCAGTGAACCATTAAAAGGGATAAACACGTTAGGAAAACATCATTCAAAGAACTTGACGGTTACGACTCTTCATCAGACAGTTCCCCAGAAGTACATATATAAAGAAATCATTCCAAGGGGCTTTTCTTTGACGGGTATTGTCATCAGAATTTACGACCAGACTGAGGAATAATTCATTTGAATCATGATTTATAATTCGAGTGAATCTTTTATGAAATTAATCATTCCATGATTATTCATGTGTTCGTTACTTTGAATGATAAACCGAGTCGTATATTTCAACTTTTGAGACTATATATCGTGCAATCAGAAGAAAATGGAAATCGATAAAATGCACCTCGTTAATCACTACTTTCATCCGTTTTGACGTAACAAACTTTTTAAATCCATCTTTGATTGATCGGATTATATTCCTGTTATTCAGAATGAATATTGATGATATTTTATCATTTTAATGGATCTTCGATTTATAAATGGTGACTTTTATTTCAAACGAACGGACAAATCTTCTATGTTGCAGAATGTTGCATGGGTTTATCTATACCGTTTTGACACTTTATGATGTCATGTTAATATCAATCATTTTACATCCTACACATGCATATTCAATCAATGTCGTATTTTTAAAAGTTTGCTGTTAAATCATAAATTCTTAAAAAAAATATTTTCTGGTGATCTGCAGAACTCTGACGAGTGACACAATTTTTTTTCTTGCAGTTTCAGTTTAATTCATTTGTATTTTTACGGAATGATACTTAATTGATACATTTTAACATTGATGCGAACCATTTGACAGATGACAGATCATGACATAAAATCAAATTGAAACATAAATGACGGTAAACGCAAACGACTTTCAGCATTCTTCGGCCGAGCTTCCCTACTCATGGACTTTCTTTGAATAAAGACGTTTAGGATTTCAGAGATATCTTGCAGCTCGATTACAAATTATGGACAAATTTTGCAAATTGCCGCGTGTGGAATGGCCACCGTGGGGCTCTTGACGCTACCCCCGTCTACTCTGACGAAATATGACTCAATCTGTAGTGCGCAACACTGATTCAATAGTTTGCATTACGAAAAACGACAGTCGATATGTTTTGGCGATTCGCGCCTTTTTTCTGGGCATTAAATCAAATTCTCTGACGCGAATGTGTCGCCGAATGACAAGTCCAATGGAGTAGCTTTAATCATGGCGAAAGAGAGTAATTTAATTCGTTTTCTTGATATGATCGTCAAGGGGCTACTTAATTACCCCCGATCCATGAATAGGGGTACAAATATTGGTGGTTATTATGACATATCTGTCGACTGACGATGATAGCTGAGAATAAAATATCGATAGCATCTTCTGTTCTGTACTCTGTTAGAAAAAATAGAAGAAGTTCCTGCAGCAGAGTCTCGAGAACACCTGTAATCTTACCGAATTGCGTAATCTTACAGGAAATTGGTATTTGATGTATGGAATCTTACAAATTTCCTTGAATAAAACACCCTTTTCCCCTTTTTTAAACAGACCTGTTCTGTTAAATTGAAGAAAAATTCTTGTTTTATGAATTTACAGAATGATTATTACGCAATTCGGTAAGATTACAGGTGTTCTCGAGACTCTGCTGCAGGAACTTCTTTTATTTTTTCTAACAGTGTAGCCAGTTTGTAACAGATTACTTAAAATAGTACTTTTCTTTTGCCTTTTTTCTCCACCCAATGCTATTTTTATGTTTTTTTTGGATTTACAATAATTGTTTTAAATCTAGTCGTCTCGCAACTAGATTCAGAGATAAATCAAACGACATTTAAAGAAATTATTTTGCTAGCGATTTATTTTTCTCTGTTTTTTTTTTTTTTTTAGAGTAGAGAGTGGTTCTCTGGTGAAGATACAATTCGTTAACTTGCAAGGAATCGATGCTAAATGGGAATATAACTTCTACTGAATATTTTTAAGGGACATGTTTTTTTTTTTTTGGTTATCTCGATACACACAAGCTATCTTGTGAAAAAAACGATGATATATATAATAGGTTCATTCAGACATCTATTGTACACGTATAATATATATAAAGCAATTTGAGATTAAAAGAAAAATACCACACAAAACCACACCACTGTCAATGACCTCATGGTAATAATTGCTGTTGCTAAAACGTCGTCGCGACTCCAAAACAAAAGCATATTTACAGCAGTCATTTAGAGCGTAAATAATTCGTACATCTCAACTCAACAAAGAAGGAGAATTCATTCATTAAGAAAATTGTCGCAATAAAAGAAAAATAATATTTGATATAGATGTCAATGGTTTTCAAGTTTCAACGTAATCCGCAAACCGCATTTCTTTGTTCTCATCCCCTCTTCTGCTGTTGACGAAAAATGGAGTCTATCCTGAGATTGAAAATCGTTTTCCAGTCAAATCTCGATCGTTCTTATGCACCCAAGGTTGGTAGACAATATTCGAATTGTCTATGCAATGCAATGAGATAAAAAACTGAAATATTGATAGCAAGGATCAATTATTCACAAAAATACCCGCCAGCGACTTAACTTCATCGTTCTTTTGGAACCAGAGTGGCGCCACAGAAAAGTGCGGATATTCTCAGACCAACTGGATTCCTACATCTGCAATGGTATGCAAAATAGACAATCTTAAAATGAAGAAGGGCGAAAAGAGACAGAAAAGGGGGGGAGAAGGGTAAAGAGAGAGAGAGGGGGTATTAGGGTCCATGCATGGTATATATGATATATGACGACACCAGTTATTTTACACCGTTGTTAAATTGGTGGTGTTAGTTTTACACCTACATAGGTGTTATTACAACATCTTTTGTTGTTACATTTACACTCTTTGGTGCTATGTTTAATCTCTAGGGTGTTATTTTAACACCTCAGGGTGTGGTCCTCTATTAACACAGATTGGTGTCAGTTTTAACACCGCAGTTTTTACAGTGCATCATTAATTGTTTTTTTCACCATGGAATATGTAGTTTTGATTGGCTACTGAGTCATTTTGCCATAAAGTTACCATGATGACAAAGTTATCCCAGTAAGTATAAGCAATTCATATTGGGCCTATCAAAAATCAAACAAGCTGCCTATTGTGGATATTTTTAATCGATTAAAAAATCTCAATTGTCTTCAATGGTTTTAAACATCCTGTGAAGATATGATTATTTCAAGGAAACTTCATGAATATTTTTTCCATCCAAGTTTGTCTTAATGGTTATTATTATGACGGTGCAAAGTAGTTTTTTGCATTCTTTTCATGCAGTACAAATTGCCTTTCTCTCCCAATGTTCTTCTCCTTCCTTCTCTCTTCTTTTCTTTATTTATGTCTATCTTTCTGTCACAGAAAATAATGTACAAAGTATACATTTGTTTCCTTCACTTCATCCATTAACTTCGTGTTAAAATAAGCTTGCAAGAGACGAGAACTAAACTCCATTAATGCCACGAAAATCACGCAAAAACGCTCCGCCTCAAGTAGCGAGTTCCTTCTCTCCGCGGGTGAAACATATTCATGGAATATCGGTGATAATCGTTCTCCTTTCGAGCTGAAAATGCGATGATTTCAAGTTAAAGTGCAACCTCAGATAATATTTGGATAGATTGCATGAAAATTAGCGTCCACCGCGTGGCGGGGTGCCTTCGATGTTACATTGTCGCCGGGCGCTACGGACAAACTCCCCCCATTCTACCCCGATGGCTCCGTCAATCAATTTTAAGGCCAATTAGACAAATTGAGCGATGAAATATTCATAACAGGTATTTGCACGCATCCATGCATCTTTAATCAGTCTTGTTTGTGATTTGGTGTGATTTGGTTTAATTACTGCACGCTTGATGTCGACTTGCGTTGATGAGAGTGACGTTTCGAGATATGAACAACACCTTATAACTCGATGCAGAAACGTACGTTTATTGCTGGAAAGCTTTGGGTTAATATTGACCCCCTTTGAACTTTACCTTAACTTGTCTCGAGAAAAAACAAAACAAAGAAAAGCCAATCTGAAAACTTTTTATTCAGCTTTAATGAAACAAATACGTTCGTGCAATTCATTTTGATTTAGAAGTATCTTGATTAATGTAATTAAACAAAACATGTTGGACTAAAATGTGACTTTAAGAGTGTTTGGCGACAAATTTTCAAACAGATTTTGCGTCTGAAATATCACAAACAGAAATACGGAATTAACTTTCAAAACAAATGAATTAAAGCAATATTATATACATTTATTTTGGTCAGTTAGCGGAATTATGTGGACACGGTGGACAAAAGCGTGATTTTTTCTCCAGACCTTTGTTTATGTATAAGAATTAAGAATGGGGTATGCTCCAAAAAATCTGGCTGCAGGAACAGTGAAAAAATGGGTGAAAATGTCAGAATTTAGGAGTTCGGATTTGTCTGGTATATAGACTAGCGCTAGTGCAAAACTCAATAGCAGTGCATTATTTTGCATTGGATTAGTTCTTGAATTCAGACCCTTTTTGAACAGATCTTCTGTTTGTCCTCGCATCTCAATCTGAATGAAGATGCTAACCAAGCCGAAGGGTGACGGTGGAGGGGGTTGAATGTTGGTGTGTGTGTGTACATATTTTGGTCTTGGGGTAAAGGTGTGCAAGACACATTTTTTGCATGTGTTGGAAATTGTGTTGCCATGGTAACAGTGTATTATTGCAAAAATAAGGGAAAAATCTTGCAGTTAGAACCACTTCCTCTGTTTTTAACCGATTCTCATGAAATTTGGCACATACATTGGTCTTGAGGTGAAGATGTCTAAGACACACTTTTGTGTGTCTTTCAGAAATCTTGTTGCCATGGTAACAACATATTATATGGTGAAAATTGGGAAAAAATCTTACAATTCAAACTGCTTCATCAGTTTTCAATCAATTCTAATGAAATTTGGCACACACATTGGTATTGAAGTAAAGATGTACTAGGCACTTTTTGTGTGTGTTTCAGAAACTGTGTTGTCATGGTAACAAATTAGCATATGGCAAAATTTAGGTAAAAAACTTGCAATTTGAACTACTTCATCAGTTTTGAACCAATTCTCGTGAAATTTGGCTCACACATTTGCCTTGGGGTAAAGATGTGCAAGAACCTTTTTTTTGCATTTGTCAGAGAGTGCATTACCAGGGTAGCCACATATGATAGCCAGAAATGTAGGAAAACTTATTGTGGATCAAACTCCTTCCCCTGTTTTTAGTCAGTGCTCATAAAAATTGGAAGAAATATTCATCTTAGGGTAAAGATTCATATTAAATTCTAAATGTCTTCTCTGCATTAAAATGTGGGGGTATTAATCACCTTCATTAATGTTTCTGGGTTGGGGAAGGGGCAGGATTAGTCCTTTAAATCTGACATCAAAGAAGGTTAAAGGCAGTGGCCATTAGAAACATAAAAATGATAAACACTCTTAAAAAAACGCATCCCCTTAAGGGCATATAGGCTGGAGGTACACTGGGTGAATATGAAACCTTCCGCTGAAGCAGAGGAGTTCCAACACTGGCAAGCAAAACAAAATGTGTACCCCTTCTACTTTCAACAGCTGATTTTCCAAACCTTAGTTCCACCTCCCCAAGATGTGCACCCCTCCCCATACCACTTTTAGTTCTACTTCCCCATGCTCAAACCAGTCTACACCTTTGTCCCTCAGGGGTCAATGCATTTTTAAAGCTAGACATTACTCTTTTTTTTTGGGGGTGGGGTCTTTAGAAAATGACCTCATTAAAATTACAGTTAAAGGATTATGACTAGGAACTTAACACTCCCCCCCCAAAAAAAATAGGGGGCTGATAATACTTTTTAGCAGAAAATCCCCCCCTTCAAAGGTAAGAAGAGTCCTTTGCAGTTCAGACCATTCATTTGAAGCTTAATGCATTCTGATTTGATAAAAAAATTGTTTACAGTACCCAATTAACCATTGTTTATTTATATTCTCCTACTCAGTCTTTTATTCATATTCATATTCCGTTCCTACTCTTTCTTTTTAACTTTCACATCACTCTTGATTTTGAGCTTCACCATGCCATCTCCTGTTTCCTGTCTCTCTCTAAGTATATTTTTTCTGACATATTTTAAAGTGTACCTTTAATCATGCAACTAATTATTATAGAAATATAAATATATACAAAAATATCTGCACTTGTTTTAGAAATTCACTTGCAAATCCATGATTTTAGCCTTATATTTTCTTTCATTTTTTCAGTATATTTCTGTGACAGCCCCTGCTTCATGCTTCAAATAAAACATTGATTAATTGGACACCGGAAACTTTTTTTTTTCAAAGCAGAATGTTTGAGGCTTTAAATTAATATGCTGAAGTGTAAAGGATTTCTCTTCTTTTTTTTTTGGGGGGGGGGGTTAAGTTCCTAGTCGTTATAATTTCATTTTAATCTTTATGTGGCAATTTTCTAAAGCCCCCCCCCCAAATAAAAAATGTAAGGGGTGTTATTTTAAGAGTGTTTAAGTTCCTCATGGTCATGGCCTTTAACCTTCTATATTTTTATGTTGTCAGTTTTTAAGGACCTTCTCCGCCCCCCCCCAAAAAAAAGCCTATAAATATTATTGAAGGTGATTAATACCCTGCGCTATTATATGACAATATAAAGGGGAATCAAACCCAAATAAACACATGTTTTTAGAGGAAAATGAAAAATCAGACAAGTTTATAGGTCAAAGTTTGAACAATATCGGACAAACCATAACAAAGTTGTGAACATATTAAAGTTATAAACATTGGTAATCACTATACCCATGAAGACTTCAAATTGACCGCATATGTGATGTCACAGTGATTTAAGAAGGCAAGGACCACTCTTCCATGTACTGGAATAATTAATTAGCTAAAATTTCTTTTTTCAAAAGTTTTACTTCAAATTATATCTTTCTTTCATGAGGACACAAAACATACTACCAGGTTTATATTACGGCCCCAATGGAATAGGGATTTAGGAGAAAACCAAAAATCCTGATAACTACTAGTCTTATGGGAAAGTTGTCCTTGTGGCCCCACCCCTTGTCATAATTTACTTACCCAGTTGCCAATTTGAATTCTACAACTAGTAGCCTTAGGGATCTTAATTTTAAAGCAGCCAAACTTTATTTTGCTTGTCCGATTTCTTTAAAACTTTCACCATTCTTATTTTTCTCCTTTTCCATGCACAAAACATGACCAAGTCTTGATTCCCTTTTAATACTGAATATGAATCTTTACCCAAAATGAATATTTGTGTCAACTTTTATGAGCACAGGCTCAAAACTGAGAAGTAGACTGATCCACAATGAGTTTTCCCCATATTTCTGGCTAAATGTGGTTACCAAGGCAATGCACTCTCTGACAAAAGGTTTTTGCACATCTTTACCTCAAGGCCAATGTGTGAGTCATAATTATTTCATGAGAATTGGTTCAAAACAACAACAAAAAACTAATGAAGTAGTTCAAATTGCAAGGTTTTTACCTAAATTTTGCCATATAATATGTTGTTCCCATGGCAACACAATTTTGGAAACACACACAAAAAGTGCCTTGTACATCTTTACTTCAATACCAATGTGTGTGCCAAATTTCATGAAAATTGATTGAAAACTGATGAAACAGTTTGAATTGTAAGGTTTTTTCCCAATTTTCACCAGATAATATGTTGTTACCATGGCAACAAGATTTCTGAAAGACACACAAAAGTATGTCTTAGACATCTTCACCTCAAGACCAATGTGTGTGCCAAATTTCATGAGAATCGGTTAAAAACAGAGGAAGTGGTTCTAACTGCAAGATTTTCCCTTATTTTTGCAATAATACACTGTTACCATGGCAACACAATTTCCAACACATGCAAAAAATGTGTCTTGCACACCTTTACCCCATGACCAAAATATGTACACACACACCAACATTCAACCCCCTCCACCGTCACCCTTCGGCTTGGTTAGCATCTTCATTCAGATTGAGATGCGAGGACAAACAGAAGATCTGTTCAAAAAGGGTCTGAATTCAAGAACTAATCCAATGCAAAATAATGCACTGCTATTGAGTTTTGCACTAGCGCTAGTCTATATATCAGACAAATCTGAACTCATAAATTCTGACATTTTCACCCATTTTTTCACTGTTCCTGCAGCCAGATTTTTGGAGCATACCCCATTCTTAATTCTTATACATAAACAAAGGTCTGGAGAAAAAATCATGCTTTTGTCCACCGTGTCCACAAGTAGGGCATTTTTGACGCTAACAGACCAGACTAATTTATGTTGCCATGACTAATCGCAAAGGCTATCGGGTCAATGTTTGCTTGTGAGTTGTGTGAAGCTCATGTTGAAATGGTTTAAGTCGAATTCTTAACCCTAATTCTCCCGGGGGGGCATAATGCCCCCCCCCCTCAACAATTTTCGCGATATATCTGCTGCGCGAAATTTTTTCACCTCGCAGCTCACTGAATTTTTACATTCAAGTCTCGCGCAAATTTTGAGACCAAAGTTGTGACGCCCGGGTACGCGGTTACGACATTACGCAACATTATGCAAGTGCATGTCAGACCCAAAATTGCTCATAAACGTGATTTCATGTACAAATCCAATGCAAATTGCGTATTTAGCCAAAATTCATAAATGTATCATTATTTCTACTTTTACTGATTAAACTTAATTAATTTTGCCTTGTTTATGATCAGAATTATGTCTGGAACAATTTCCATTGAAAAAACAATAAAAAACAAAAAGTAAAAAAACAAGGAAATACATAAGAAATTCATAAAACAATAAAATACATAAGAAATTTATTTTTATTAAAAAAAGTTTTTTTTATTTACAATTGTTAAGAATGCTACAAAGAAAAATTTTACCAAAAATTAGCATTCTAGGAGCTTTATTTAGTGAATTAGAGCAAAAAGTATGATTTATGCATAAATTAGCATAATTAATTCATATAAAAAAAATCTCATTATTTTGGAAAATTTTATCATACAGCCTTGTAGATTACATCGCACACTACCAGCGTGCAAATTTTTGCGTCGCTCGCGCGATCGGCGGCCGAGATCTTAAGGGGGGGGGCCATAATGCCGCCCCCCCCCCGGGAATGACAAGAATCAAAATACCCGGAGATTTAGGGTTAAGTTTCTATAATGGAAAAACCATAAATTCAAATGGGAATATACCGAATTCTTATTTCTAACGCTTGGTAAAGCAGACAAGACTTCAATTTTCTGTTGTTTTCTTTTGGTTTGTGTGTGTGTGTTTTTTTGGGCCGGCGACAGAAACGCAACCCCTGTCATCATGATTATTGGAAATCCCATGATTGCACTGGTCAGCTCGACCAAGCGCTAAAGTGGTCAGCGAAAGCTTTATTTTTCAATGGTCAGTTAGTGGTCAACAATGAGGCTCAAGCGTGCTTCATCGATCACAGTAGGGAGCATTAATGTCCAGCCAATTACGACCCTTGGTTCCGGCCACTGTCCACTGCACAAATTTGGTATCGCTTTAACGAGATAATTGAGATCAATTATGGTAGCGAGTGTAATTAGCTTAAAAAGAGCGTTCGATAAAAGCGGGGGTTTCGTATATAATCGTGATGATAATACACACTATAGCATGCAAGCATGGGAGGAGTTATTATGCGATATAACTAGGTGACTATAATTAGCTTTATATCACATATTGTTTGGGCTTTTTTGGTTAAAGACTGCGGTTCATATAGCTACACACCTTTCTCGTGGATTGAAGACTCCACAGTTATTTCATGTCCATGTAGAACAGCATCGTCATCACGTGGTCATCCGTCACGTACACAGTCAAGAACATGCAAGGCGCCACAAAAAATGGTAAGCCTATTATACTATTATAGAAGTAATTTCTCCGCTCGTTGCTTGATACCATGTATGTTTAAACAGACCGCCATTTATTTTTAACCCTAATTTTGAGGTTTATTTTTTAAATGAAATATCTTTTTCAGGAGATGATAGGAATATTCGAAACATTTCAAGCGATACACATTCGCTAAAATACACTGCAAAAACTCCGGTGTTGATTTAACACCAGCCCGGAATCTATTATGTCCAAACCAAAGAAGTATTGAAACAACACGAGTTTGGAATCAAACCGATGCTGTTTTAATAATAATTGGTGTTGTATAAACACCAATCTGGTGTTAGACCAAAACGAAACTGGTGTTGTTTAACACTTCTCTGGTGTGGAATTATATATAGATTCCGGACTGGTGTTAAATTAACACCACAGTTTTTGCAGTGTACTTCGTCTTCAGCCAGCATTATTTTTTGGTCTAACTGCCAATTAGCGCACCTTCCATTTTGTCTAATTTCCAGTTATAGGCTATTCCCCTTTATCCAGTCCAATATCCACTTGATCTAAAACCACTTCGTCTAATTCGTTCAATATATTGTTTATGAACCCAATTTTCATTGAGAAATAGCATAGGCATTAGACTAAATGAAAATTGGACTATATGTAACCTAATGCAATATACACCTTTTTGAAGTGTAGGCCTATGTCTCTGTGCGATTGCCGCAGTTTCTAAGACAAATCGCAAAATATCAAATGCCCTCGATAGACGAAGAAAAGTCGGCATGGTATATGAGCGCGGTAATTATGGCGTAGATGCCTCTTGATTTTTGTAGGAAGAAATTGCATTACCACGTTCCTTTTATTGGGTCACGGTCAAGGCCATTAGATTGGTGGGTTTAAGATAGAAAGGTCAAGATTGGGTTATTTGAAAACCAGAGTCGAATATTAGACCAACACCTTCATCAAAGGAACTTTAAAAGGCGAATTGGCAATTGGTCTACACCACTTCGTGTTTTTCCAGTTGGTCTCTTCCCACACAATCCTATACTGCAAAAACTGCCGTGTTAATTTTACACCAGTCCGGAATCTATATATGACCACACCAGAGAAGTGTTGAAACAACACCGGTATGAAATTAAATCGATGCTGTTTTAACACTAACTGGTGTTGTATAATTAACGCCTATCTGGAATTATTTCAAAACCAAACCGGTGTTAATTTAACACTTCTCTGGTGTGGTCAAATATAGATTCCGGACTGGTGTTATATTATCACTGCAGTTTTTGCAGTGTACTTCATCTTCAGCCAGTTTGTCTACCAAGCATTTTTTTTTGGTCTAATTGCGAGTTAGCACATCTCCCATTTTGTCTAATTTCCACTTACAGGCTATTCCCATTTTGTCCAATATCCACTTGATCTAAAACCCCTTTCGTCTATTTTGTTAAATAAATTGTTTATGACCCCAATTTTCATTTGACAAGTGACATAGGCATTAGATTAAATGAAAATTGGACTATGTTATGAAACCAAACGTGTACTGTCGACCAAACGATACTTAGACCAAATTTATTAAAGACCTAATGGGTTTTCGAACGGTTGATAAGAAAGAAACACGATGCACTTCATTAGTTTTTAGGAATCATTATACCACCTTCCCCTAAATCTTATCATTCGTTATTTTGACATAAACATACAGTCCCATGAATACATTCAAATTTAAAGAGAAGCATGAAATAAAATGATCGATTTGATACGTCAGAAAAAAATCTCTCTGAACCAGCAGGATTTGAACCCCTCATCTACTCCCACAATAGATGAGAGGTTCAAATTCTGGTGGTTCCAAGATTTTTTTTCTGACGTATCAGATCGATCAATGCGATCATATTTATTTGGGTGAAGAGGCCGAGGTGATGGGTTAAAAAATATATATGCTGATGGCTTCAATTCGTTTAGGTTTTATTAATGATTTATTTATTTTTGTATTTGGAAAATTTCTCTTGTTTTTTATTTGACACTGAAATAAAATCAATATGTTGGAATTTTCTGTAGAAGTTTCTTCTTGATGCATATAATTATCATCAATGTTATTTATAATTATGTATTGGAAGACGTCTGACATTGTGTTTTATTGTAACATTCATGAAAATATTATGTTTCAAAGTTCTATTTGTTATATATATATTTTATTTTGTATATGAATTGAAGTTGTCAATAAAAACTACTCAATAAAAAAAATATTTACATAAATTATATTTACAAGATAATGAAACTTCCACAGCCAGCCTTGTACATGCATATTCCAGCATAATAATTATCACAGCACTATAAAATATGTAATCTTTATTGGTACATTGTACAAAATAACTTTTTTTGGTCATATTACTAATGTACATGTTATCTTCTTTTAAAAGCAATGAATCGAATTCTATGTTTAGAAGAATATTAATACTCCGATGTCAATTATTGAAACAGTGAAAATAATTCCCTTCACAGTAATAGTTGGTCAAATTTGTAAGGCAATTACGATGTAAAAACATTACACATGAACAAACGACATTCGATATTGATCACGCAGAGACTACGGTATATTTGAAACTTTGTATCAACATGGCTTCCAAGTGATTTTGCACGTGGGTAATCAAATTGCACAAAAACTGTCTGGTAATTACTAATGATCAAGGCTAGGTCTGTCCATTATTCTTTTTGTATTAGAGACGTATAATATTGAGATAACCTTCAAGGTATCGGCGGGGGTAGCAGACAGCAAATAGGTGGGGTGGGTCCCTCGTCACAATGGGAAACTGCGAACCGAGAAGGCGCAACGCCTCGAAATTGAGCCAAGATAAATAACTCTTAACAACAAATCGAAAAGTACTCAACTTACAGCAGATGATGATTGCATTTTAATGAGGCATGCTTGGCGGGTCGATGTAAGTGGTCAGTTCTAAAAGTGTATACTCTCCTTTTGGTTGACACCTTTTCTTTAGCTTTTGTCGAGCGGAGAGTATCGCATTTCACTTGATTTGTCGTCTTTTGTGTGAAATGTCATGGGTTGAAAGTGCAGAAAAGAAACCCCACAAAACCAAATTAGTTATTGTGCCACGAGGGATCGTTTTTAGGCGAAAATTGTAGCAAGTCATAAAGAAAACTGAGTAAGTTTGACAAGAGAGCGTTGTGTATAACTACGATAATTATAGGCATAATCAGGCTTGTTTGCAAAAAAAAATAGAAAGGGCATAAAGAACTCTGCACTTATTGGTGACATTTAGGATAACTTCTCTCTCGATCTCTTTTTTTTACATTTAGACATTAAATGAAAATTCATTTTCAACTTTCACCAAATATGAGAAGAACAATATTAATGCAATCGAAATGTTCATCATTTTTTTTTGTAATAAAAATTTTAGTGTCTGACGGACACAGTCATTATCACCAATTCATGAACAAATGTAGCTATTTTTGGCCAACCCAGTCAATTGGATTCCGCATTTAATTTGCCCATTGTAATTTTGAGTCAATATTCTACCAAGATTATACTATGATTTATCATTTATTCGACTCTTTTTCATCTCCATTTCATCATAATTCGAGTTATGTTTTGTATTCTGATTGCAATCCTCTGTATTGTGTTGAAAACAAAAATTAAGCATATGTTATTCTATTTGGGTGATCTGAGTATATTAATAAGAGGATCGGAACAATGTTTTTATCATGAAACAACAATGATGAATAATACGACGATTTTAAGAAAAATGCCTTTGTAGAAATATGAATATACAAGTCAAGTATCACACAGTATCTCTACATCTTTGAAAATGGAATTGCTAAACCAGATGCAAGCATTGTGAATGGGACCCAATCGTCAGCACCGAAACGAATGATCCTCAATGTTTTGCCCCTCGCCCATGAGGTATAGATAGATGATAAATGAACTCTGAATTGCATTTGATAAAGGCGTGGAACTGTTGATCTTACTCCCCACCTATATACGATGAAATTGGAAAGCGATAATCTCCCTCCCAAATCCTGATTTATGAGTTTTCAAAAGCGATCAGTTTCTCTTTGCTCGGGCCCTCCGAAGACGACAAAAGACCCGCCCAATGATTTTCGGCACTATCGGCCGGAACAAAACGAATCCGTAACCAACACGCAAGGAAAACAGAGGGCCAAAAAGGACTTTCCAATTTGCGATTATTGAACACAATTTGGGGGAAGAGAGCTTTATTGGCAATCCAAAGAATATTCTCTGCTATTAAAATTTACCACCTACTTCGATCGTGCAAGTCATTGCCCTTTATCAATACGGGATAAGATTGATTTAAGGCCTTATTATATTTATGTCTAATAAATTTCTGCAATTTTTTGTGATCATGACTGTAATCATGGTAATTATAGGGAAAATCAAATTCTTTTTCCGCCCCAAAAGTTCACCGTAGACAATTCTTTAAACCACCATCAATATACCCTTTTTCTAGTTACGTTACTGCAAATAATGATAAAGATATGGTAATATCATCAGAATCAGTCATTGCCTTTCTTTTCTGTTTCCTTTTGACCACTCATCTATTTGTATCTCAGATATCTTACCAGTGAAAAAAAAACCTATCAATCTGACAATGAAACATTTATCAATACATAAGCCTTGGCCATTCCTAGCATCCTGAAAGTTCAGAAAATATATTGTCTGTATCAACAATGTTCGTATTATCGAAAAAGCGTTATTCCTGATTTTCATATTTTCTTTTGAATATGTTAAAACGATCAGAAAAGTCATTTACGGTGTAGAAACCCATTTAACATTTCAGGGGAAGGAAATTCCTAATGAGGATGTTATTGTTCAGATCATGCACACACACACAAAGACCCCCCCCCAAAAAAAATGCAATCATGAATTAAGAAAAAAAAAACCTATTGATGAACGACAATAAAAATCATAAATTCTATTTTTCATGATTAATGATTGATTCTATATAATTGGAGTTGAATCTACATAATATACCGTTCTTGATTTGGAAAATATAGTTGTACCATGGACCTCATTAGGCTAGTACGTGAATACCAAGACAATCATGACCATGAGAACCCACTCAAAATATAGGCCTACATCAACCATAACAAATAAAACAATAACAATAAACTCTTATTCAAAACAGACTTTATCCCAAAATTTTGGGGAATCGAAAAAGTTCATAATTATGGTGACTGATTTTCACACTTGTATTTATAGTGAAATTTCAAGCCCTGGAAAAAAGTCATATCTAATGATGATATTAAACTAGGGTCTATTGATTTTCGAACACATTTTTATCTGATCATTTTCGTGAGAGATTTCGTTGCAGAAAGTAGCCTGAAAACTGAACCAGAATTATGAGCACGATGAGTAAGATAAGAACACGAAAAACAGATATGATAGAAAAAGATGACAAACGAACACGTCACCAAGGTTCACCATGAGTCCTACCAATCAAAATCCAGCTTAGAAAAATATGTTAAGAAAGCCATTGTCCGAGATGCGAGGCTTAGCCAATCAGAGAGCCCGACACGTCGATAGCAGGTAGACCCCAAATGAAGTGCGTCCTTAGTGAAAGACTCAGGGTGAGAAATTTCACCTCTTGCACAGCGCACGTTGTTTTGTTTCTCTTTTCACTTCTTCTTACCCAGAGTCAACAAAAAGCAACGTGCTTTCGCCAAGAACCCTTGAGTTTGTTCCTCAAAAACGTGTTTTCAGAAGTAATTTTCCGAGGCTCCTTCGAAGATTATCTGACCCAATTTTCAGTGGCACGGTTAATAAGGCGCTAAGCCGGTGTTCTAATCCCTCTTTATGTACCTTATCACACTCGGTATGAAAATATCACCCTACGGCAAAGTTATAAGTATATTTTTATTTTGTTCCTGAGGATATCAAAGAGGCACTTTGTATTTTTTTTCGTCACCAGTATCGAGGAGACGTAAGAGAACATAGTGATCTTGGTGCTTTTTGGAGAAGAAATTTGGCGGTCATGCAACCAGCCGGAGTAGCTTCGGCTTTTTCGATTGCGTCGTTGACAGCGGGTCTGTCCCACCACCATCCCCAACCCTACCCGCATCCATCCGCCGTCACCACCTCGGCTATGATGTGCGCGGCGGGATATCCACCAGCAGCACTGCCATTGCCCTACGCCTCAGCCACGACCTGCCAGCCCGTCAGCTACGCGGGATCACTTGCCTTGCCGCCGCCCGGATCGACATGCACCGGACGAGGAGGAGGAGGAGGGGGCATTGAAATACCCGTGCTTCCTGTATCAGCGGGATCGCAGTGTGCAATGAATAACCCACCGGGGAGCGCCGGCGGGGGGACTGTCTCTTTCGCAGCTCATCACCCGTCGAATTCGTATTCCCGCCAGTGTGCAGGTGAAGACAGCAGAAATATTGGTCTTTTATCGAACACAAGACAAGGACTGGTAGGTGTTACAGATCTTAATATACCTCGGTGGAACTCTTATGGACCCTGCCTGGAGCCGGGAATTACTAGTGCAATCTCTCCAAGAGTTCCAAACGGTCACGAATCGACATCATCTACCTTGCTTCGAGGAGGTCATCGGGATTATGTAGAAACTCTCCAGTCTCCTACAGCTAACTATTGTGGCCAAACGCACAGCCCATCAGGTAAGATAAAGAATATATTCATATTTAAAAAAATCCACTTCGAAACAATCCTTGCCATGAACGTGGGACAGTATTAGGTTCATAAAGGAAAATAGAATGAGCCAGAACAAATATTGTTATTTTTCAAAACAAAAAGTGCACGTAGTTTTACTTGTTAGGGTTACTTTATTGACTGTTACTACTTCTCTGGCAAAGCCATGATAAATTTGTTTTTTTGTAATTCCTTCGTATATTTGTATACACTCTAAAAATAAAATAGTAAAAAAACACCCAATTTCGGGTAGAAAGGGAATGATGCACGTTTGCTGTGTAATTTTGTCCCCATATTGGGCAAAATGTATGTTTTAATGGAAATTTCAACACAGCATTGCGTAAAATTTACAATGTATTTGGTGCCATTTTACTCAGCAAACAGACATGTTCCAATTTTACCCAATATTGAGCAAAGTTTTTTTGAGTGTGCATTTCGAAATTCAAAATTCGGATAATAAATGTGCCATAATGTAATTACAAAAGAATACAAATCTTATTTTGGTTTAAAAAATTACAAAACGTAAACATTTTGTCTCTATGTATAATCAAATGTCCCATTTCCAAATTGTATAAACGGTCCATTTTCAGTTGGTTGTTGACAATTTGTGCAAGGTGTACACAAAAGTATTCAAAACAAGACAATTAGCCATAAATACAAGTACTGAATATTTGGCCAGGAAACGCACTCTATGCATGCAGATGTGGAATTCATCGAGAATGTGTCAAAATGATCAACGTCAAGTTTACCGACACAAAAGATTAATAAGTGTCCATAAAATATATCTGAATGAGAGCTATATGCCAACAAACTGAGGCCGAACTTTCGTTTCGAGCCTTTTTTTAATATTCCCATTGTTTGTGTGACCAAGAATACTGCTGAAATATTTTTGTATAGTATTTCTTCAATCGTTGAAAATTCTGGCTTGTCTGCATGTGTTGACGAACGTGGACCCGATTTTGATTGAATACTTAGTTTGGCTGAATTAAAAGAAATAAAATGCTGAAAGGAATAGTTTTGTAACCATTCATTAAAATCCACTGTTATTTGATCGTTCTCATTCGCACAAAAGGTGATATCCTAGTGCTATATTCAACAACAAACTGTGTTTTTACTCCAAGGATTTTGGTAAATTCCGTGCATTATAAAAGTATATAAGCTAAAATATGAATACTTCTATTCATTTGTATATCTTGCGGATGCTATGTAGCATACAACTGTAATCTTTGATAGGAATGCATATTGTTATAAATTAATCACTGGTTTTAGCATTAAAAATCATTTGGAAATTTGTAACTTCCAGGCGAATATGCGAACAAAAAATTGAGACGGGCTTATTCACATTTTTGCATAGAAAAAGAACCCAGTATCTTCAAAATAGTTGATATTTAGGTAGGCATATCGTATACCTGGATTGCATGGCACTATGTATCAAAATGTAATTGGAAAGCAAAAAAAACACAGTCAGCATGAAAGGTGAGCTTAACTATTTTGTGACAATATAGACTCTACATTGTTAGACGCCCCGTGGTTACTCACTTCAGCCAATAACGGTTTTTGTGTATTCAGTTTTCATAGAATAAATTCAGGTTATACTCTCAAAGCTGGCAGATTATTCGTCATCTATGTGATAATTAAAATAAAACCATCGGAACGTTTGATCTCAGACACATAAACCAGAACATATCGTATTGATAGAATAGTCAAATTAATTTGATTTAGTCATTAGTTTGCGTTAAATTATAGCACGTTACATGAACAAAAGTACATCAATTTATGATAGACGGTCAAGAATCCCTATGTGTGTTTTACAGCCTGCTCCAATCTTTCTCTGACAAAAAAGGAACCAACAAGAAAAAAAAACTGATAATCTTATTTCACTTCAGATTTTACAAAAAATAATTTGCAAAACAATTCATGCAGTTTAAGTTTGTTATCGAACTTGAACCCTCCTCCCCGCCCCCCCAAAAATACATAATAAAAAAAAGTAATAATAAATGTTGAAAATCTGCAAATTTTATCGGTCTTGCATCCCAATGTCATCATTTTCATTTACCTTTCCTGGTTCCCCCTCAGCTTTGTTGAAAATGATCGACATACCAATATTCATGAACTTGTAAGCCTCGTGCATCTAGACCCAGAAGTTGGTATAATACCATAAAATCATTGTATTATAAGGGCAACAGTAAGATTTCCATAATCCCCTTTTTAAGATAAAAATGTTGGATTTGATAAAGATGATTTATTTAAGAAGCTAAAAGATATCCATGACAATGATCATTATGCTTATTTTTTCAACATATACATATGTCACTCATAAAGATGGTATTTTGATATGCATATGATTATAATATACCCCCACACAATCACACTTCTTCTTTGTGTGTTTTGCCTCTATCCGATTTTTCTTTCCCTCCAACGGACCCCCCCCCCCCTCTCTGTATCTGTAAACCCACACCCTTTCTCTCTATATCCTCCTCCTATCACTCCTCTCTATTTTATCCCCTTTCTTCCTTTTTCCTTCATCATTTCGACCCTTTTTTTCTCTCTCCTCTCTTTGAACACCCCCACACACTCTAAAAAAGGTTTACACAATATTAGGTTAAATGGGAACATGCATGCTTGTTGGGTAAAAAGATATTTTGTAAATTTTATGCAATGTTGCGTTGAAATAGCCCAATATCATGAATATGGTGTAAAAAATACACAGCTAACATGCATGTTCTATTTTTACCCAATATTGGGTAAAATTTTACTACGTGTTTTTAGAGTGCACTGTGTTGGTACATTATCTTTATACTTAACGATCCCCTCGTCACGCGAAATTACACATCCGTGTTCATTTTCCTCATATTCAATTTTATTCCAAATGTGCACGCTTGTGTCCATTCGTTAAATACAAACGAATGCCCAAGGATTCCACAACACTAAAGAGTCGTTTCCTTAATTTTCATCACATCAAGGTACAATCACATTAACTTACGTTTTGTTAAATGATTTTAGACGAACTATAATGATTTTCTACTTTTCTGTATTTTTTTAAAAGCAAGTTAAAGAGTATTTGAAAGAAATATAAAATAAGTGAGACATATTAAAATATAATACCAATATGATGATGAGCAAGATTATTATGAAACAGACAAAAGGGAAATATTTACGATTATTCTATATAATACAATATCTTATTTTGTTAAACCTTTGACTCGCATTATAGTTATTAAAAAGGTCATACTTTTCGGTACGTTAATTACTAATTAAAAATCAATTACTATTTTTAAAAATTAATGATAATTTGCAGGGAATAGTATCTAAACGTCGGAATTTCAATTTATCTGTTAAATGGCATATTATTTAATAAAACAATTTTAAAAAAAAATCGTGTGATCATACATTCAAAAATTAGTAATCGTTTAAAGGTCCAATCGTAGTTCAGAATGGCTCCTCACTTCAACGTCTAACTAGAAAAAATATACACACTATCAAGTTGGTCAAGCCAAGGAATTTTGGCCGGAGGTCATCTTCGGTCAGCGTCGCTAAGGATGTACGACCCCACCCACTCAGTGCGAGCGCACACGCACCGATCGTAATGCACACACCATTCATTGCTCGTTCACGCACACAACACACATGCATGGTGTCGCCACTGGAAGAGCACCTTTTGTTGCTGTTTTTTTTTTTTTGGGGGGGGGGGTTGAACTACACTCTAAAGACAATTAACTCTAATCTGTAGAAATTTCATGACAGAGAGGCACTTATTAGTATTTATTTTAATGATGAACAGTTTCTTGTTAAAATGACAAGAATCTATTTAACAACAGAACTACTATGAATCTAAACTTCGTTTTTATATATCATTTTATTAAGACATAGTGCGCGTCAGACAAGGTATATATATATAATATATATATATAGCTTTTAGATTGTATGAAGGCGCCATAGACAGTAATTATTTTCTTCAGTAAAATGGCTGATGCGATATATATATTTTGCTCCAACAGTGTAATTTGTTTACATGTAAAATATTGAAAGTCCTCAATAAAATTAACTATACTAAACCAGACTACTGGGACCAAGAAATCACTTTATAATTATATTTCATGCTGAAAAAAATGTATTAAACAGTGCCCGAAGGATTTCAAATATAATATTAATATAAACAATAATGGTGAATGATTTTTGTCATGCTTGCTGGATCTTCTGATTGAGAAATAGATTAAGATGATCGAAACCATGAAATGAATGTTGAGTGTAATGGCATTTCCGAAATGTAACTTGACATAGCCGTACATGCAGGGTTTATGTCGTAACCCAGTTCGTGGTATAGGAAAACTCGTTTGAAAATGACAAAAATGATGAATAGATAAAGACATCATACATTTCACATCAAAAGTTCAGTCAGAGCGACGAGTGAGTGCTTTGATGAATGGGAATAAGCGATGAAGAAGGACTTTGGACATTGCTATCTAACAACTCACCTCATCATCAGGGGACGGTGGCTTTTGATCCCGCAACTCCCCCGGTGACGACCCGAGGTGTTACCCTTGTGGGACCATGTAGGCATGTGATTTCAACTATACATAAGATAATTTCACTTCGTTCTCGTCGTTTTGTACGAGTCACCATAATGGACTCTTATGATACATGCGTCTGATGGTAGAAACTGCAATGAAAATGGTTAAATATGATACTTGTTAGTAAGTAGTGTTTGCTTGTATCTCTATAAACTGCAAGTGATTATAAAAAAGATCATTTTTTTTCGGTAAAACATTCAGACATACATTTGCAGATTAAGGTATAGCAATCTACAACTCAGAAAAAATATTAATTTGATTTATTTATTTACCAACAATATTCACATGTTTACAGGTTATAAAACAAATTGCATAACAGTTACACATGTATAAAAATACAATGGTAAATGGGACCAGAAAATAGCACAAGTGCTAATCGAGCCTGGCCCCACAAATATTACAAAATGCACATTTGAGAAAGAAAAACAAAACAAAAATTTAAATTACAATATATTCCTTGTAAAGAGTTATCATCAACATTTTTTAAGTATCTTAATTGTATTAATTGTCTACTGTTGACTTACATGTTGTTAAATCCATTAAGGCTTCATCTTTTGCCAAATTGTCCATAATAATTATAGACAAAAGAAAGTTTACCGTTTCTTAGCTGTTGTATTGTTTCAGGTAATTTTATGTTTTTCTTTTTTTTCCAAAAGTAAGAAAATGAAGATATTATGTTCATAATACTCTTAACTAAATAATTTCTTTGGCGTAATAGTTAAAGGTCTTTCCTCGTTGTTTGTTATTCATTTCATAGTAATTGTTCATTGAATACCCTATTGAAATATGATCATGATTCTCAACATGTATTTTATAAATTTTCATTTTCAATACAATTTTGCAAAAATCAAAATCCAAATAAAGCTTAAATAAAAAAAAGTGAGCGAGGGGGTATGAGTGAGACCGCAATTTGAAAAATACTTTTACAATATTTCCAACAAATTATATCTTTTTATTTGAATATGATTTTTTTTTTATTTTATTCAATATACCATGAAAAGATCGAATACTATAATAACGTACAACCTCTCAAACCATTTGCTCGGGAGAGACTGCATTTATTGTGAGGAAAGATCACTTAGGATAAGGATCATCGTCTGAGCGCGGGGTTTACCCCACATGCATGAGTCAAGTTTGGGAGAAAAATAGACCAAATTTGTGAGTAATGCCAACCCAAATCTGTCAAACTTCACACTTATTTTCCCCAAATAAAATCCTTTTAAACTGAAAGAAAAGAAGAAAAAAAGAAGGAAAAGAGAAGGAAAACAAACCTCGATTGACATGATTCAGAATGGAAAACTGCGATTCAATATTGACCGTTTTTCTCCCCAATTCGAATGTACTTAGTAACCAGACACTGCCTTCCGACAAATCAATTCCTTTTCCTTACCGATACACTACACCGCAGCATATATTGGTGTCTCTCTCTCTCCCTCGCTCTCTTTTTTTTAACCAACTGATTTGTAAACGTTCCGCGTTTGTTTGCAGTTATGAAATCGAGAAATCTTCTTTGTGGTTTTATCGTTTTCGACTTTCGGCATCGCCGACCAGTGCGAATGACCACAATTCTGAATTTTAAACACAAGATCTTTCAAAAAATCCTTCTCCATCGCTTGTTTGGAGTCGACATGATTTCATTATCCGTTCCATCCGTTGTTTTTTTTCTAAAATAAACAATTTGTATACTTTGTTTACTGAAGTTTATGTTTTAATGATCTTTTTTTAATAAATAAAAAGGTGGATTTGTTATTGTCTTGTATCTGTATTGGTACTTACATTATATATTTGAATAATTTGTTGATTTATCGCAACCAATTAGACTTTCAAAAGAAAGCCATAAAAGTTGCATGTGAAGTGATAACCTCATCTTCTCGACTGAAGATGAGCTAAACGAAACTTTTAAACGAAACTAGAATATTTTACTTTGATTTCGCCACGCAGAAGTGTTTATATTCACTATCTTCCGTCTTTGTTGACGGTCCAATTCGCACTCGCCGGAAAGGCAGAACAAACTACGTGCATGTTTCGTCAACAATATCTTTCTGTATAGGTATTTCAAAATATGAATGATGAAACACTTTTGTTTGGTTTAAGGGTATTAATTTGTGAAGGAACGTATATGATTTATTTGAATTACGTCACATTTCATTAAGAGAAACTGCACACATGCTCATTGTAAATCAGCAATTTGGCGTCATATCCTTTGAAGTCTAGGCGAGTTCTTGCCTTGCAGGGGTCGAGTTTTATTCCCACTTTGATATCTTTTTATTTCGGGGGAGGGGAGCCACATTTCTTTGGTCCCATGACAAGCCCCAATTAATATGTAGCAAGTATAATCACTGCTAAATCAAACGGAACAGTAGTAATGATCGCAAGGCAAGCGAGTTAATCACCTCAATCGAACACACCAAAAAGTGGATGTGGTCTTTCCAAACCAAACTAACCCAGTCAAGCTGCCGTGCGCTAAACCTAATTTGAGGGGAGGGATTCGTCCTCATTGGGGTTGCATCTGAAAGAATTTAATTCATCAGTTGGATAACATTTGTTTACTTCGACAGGGCTTCCATGTCTCTTAAATCCAAGTCATAAAACCTGAGCAATCGCCCTGCTCTCCAATACCTTTGCCCTAAACCGCCGCGCGGCTCGTCTCGCTCGAACGCTAGCGACAAGCTTTATTACGCGGCTTCATTGGCAAATCTGTAAACGTTTCGCTCTAAATCACGAACTTCTCCTTGTGTTATGGGCAAATAAAAGAAATCGGGAGTTTGATCACAACTGCAAGCTTTCCCGTGAAAACAAACTATGTTTCCATTCACTATGTCCGTATGCATCAAACCGCAGGGGACCTGCAGAGGACTTTGGGTAAAAAGCGGCACTTATTGGCAATGTTTGCCTTCTTCTATATCCTTTTTATTCCCTTTACTCTGCCGAACTAAACTATTCTGACAGTCAAATGGCGTATAGATATGCCTACAATTCCCATGATATAAGAAGTGATTCCGACTTTCTTAGGGCCATTTTAAAAGCCCTGTAAAAGGAAGTGGGTATCCTAGCTACCGTTATCCAAAATGGAGCCTTTTATTATTCAAACTTGATATTTTTCCGTCAACTTTTAACCATTAAGTATAAAAGTCACTTGACTGGATTTTAAAGCTGCTTTCAAAGCAGAAATACATTCAATAATACCACGTTCCTTCTTAAAATACAGTGGTTGCTTAATCCATTTAGAACATTGTTAAAAAAAGTTGCGACTAAACTTTCCTAAAGTCTTGATATGATTGCTTAAATGTGGTTTAAAACAAATCGGAAACACTGTTTACTAGCTTAAGGATATTATTACAAAACGAGTAATGTGCATCGGCGCGGAGTGAGCGGTGTTTGCTACAATGTTTCTGAGATAAGTTTCGGCTTTGTAGGAGAACTTCAGTCGTAGAAGTAAAGGAGGTTCCAAAACGCATTTTGCCACAACAATTGACTCAGGCGTCAATGTCCTACCGATCGATTTCTCTTCGTTTTAAGAAAACCACACCGCCACATTTTCATTCAAAAAAAAAGTTGGATAAAGACGCATTACTAAAGGGTTATTACTTGAAGTATTGTCCCTCGTACACATAGAGCAGTGAAAAAGACAGTGAAAGCAAGAAAGAGCGGGAAGTACAAAGCGAAGAAAGGGTATTTGGTCATGGCGCGACCGGCTCCCTCTCTCTCCATAAACGAAGTGAACAAGCTGCCGGTCTCCTCCGCGGCTCGTTCGCGCTCCCTTAACAATCCACTCTTTCTTCTCAACCAGCGTTAATGCTATTCTTTACTGGCCTTTTCCCCCACTGTTATTATTACATTCAGTCCAACACATAAAATGGATACCCGATGATTATCGCCCTCAAAAGAAAGAAGAAGCCATAATTGATCTGATTAACTCGCTCTCTTGATGCTATTGTAGCGGCTTGAGCCCCGGCGATAAAAACACCCCAAATTATACTGGAGGGACTAAGGACGCAAATTGCGCATTGGAAATAGGCTCTGTTACAATAACTATAAAATGGTTTACATGAGAAAAGGTGGAAATGGCTTGCAAATGTACTGGTATAATTCTTACCAAATCCGATGTGTAGGTAACGTGTCATTTGTGAAAGGCTGGGGGGGAATCGTTTGAATCTTGCCCAAATGGTCGTAGAAAATATGGAAATGACCATGAACGGTGACCTTATACGCTTGAACCCAAAGTCTTGAAGAATAAGAAGGAAAATAGTAAGTTAAGTACCAATGTAGCAAAGTATTACGTGTCTTTAAAGTCTTATACATCACTATATTTCTAGTTTAAAAGTTATAATGCTCGTCATTTTGTAATTTCTGGAAGCAATGTTGGGGTCCTATTGAGAGGGTGACGAAATATAGGAGACATTTCAAATGAAAGTACATGTATATGCCTATAGTACGACACATATAGGTTGTGGATTCAAATGTCCAGAAATAAGAACTTACATATACCTGTAGGATTGAGTTGTTCTGTATATCAGTGTGTGATTTTGCAATCCGTTATTAATCTAAAGCTTCATATTTTTGTTATATGATTTGTTGTGAATATAATTATCATTTGACATCGTACTGGTTCCATGGAAGGCCAGGTGCAACATTAACAGCTTTTATTTTCAATTTATAATTATAGATATTATTTTTAATTTATCCTACGGAGATTAAAACGACAAAAACAAAACTCTCCGAAACTCCGAAATGAAACTCCCCAATGCGAGTTCTCATGAAGTTCTCAAGTTCTCGTGAACCATATCAAATTATTAGTCAAATATTCAAAGCTATTTACCCAAACGTGAAGAGTACCGTATTATGAAAATATTCGTTGATAAGAAAAAGCGCCATCTTTTGATATGTTATCTTAAATACAGAAAACCTTAGAACTTAAAAAAAAATCCCACCTATCTTAAATAAGTATTATAATCCTTCGTTTCATCTGGCAATTCATTCAAATATTTTTTAATTCGATAGTCTTTGGATTTGCTTTACACTCTTAAAAAGATTGGGCAAAAAGGCAAAATTTTTAACCATCACTGGGCAACATACTGTCCACATAACCATTGGTTAAAATCTGTACAAATTGGCAGTAAAAACTAATAATTGGGTAGTAAATTTGCTCAATTGGGTAATAAATGCCCAGAATGTGGATATTTTTTTAACCAATACACATTACCCAACACAGTGGTCAGTATGTTGCCCAGTAACTTAATTATGTATCTTAATTAGGGCTTTAGGTTTTACGACTTTGTGACAGTTATCAAAATAATATTTTTAATTTTGGTCAATTGATTTGTTTCGGTCATTATGAAAACATATGATAAAACATTAAGAAATGTTTCGTTTTTCAATTCAAAATCATGGTGAGAAATAAAACAAACAAATTGCCGTGAATATGATTTCATTATGTCTAGCTTAATATGGCAGAGGATCATCTACTATAAAGATACTGTATGCTTGAACTATTAATGTAAATCATAAGTGCAAAAAATTGCCTTACATTTAAAACTTGACAACTTAACTCCGGTAAAAACATCGTTAAAAATAGATCAAAAATAATTAAGGTCACCCTCCGTTCAGAAAAACCCACATTGTATTTATAGCTGAATTATTTTATACTTTAGTTCGCATTATAATTATGGTTACAGCACATAATGCTATTTCATGTAAACAGAAATTCGTGGAGAACGATCGGATTAATTTTAAAATTTATCGGTAAACATTATTTATTTCCTTGTGTTTTCATTCAGTGTATATAAAACTCTTTTTAATCAATCCCACCCAATAATAAAATACACAATATAAATGAGATAAACAAAATTTGAATGCTGTCTAGAATCAAACCATTTAATATTGAGAAGATAAATCTGGTCTCAGTTTAACGCGCGAAAAAAAAATTGCCATGTGCTTAATTACAAGTTTAGTTTCCAAAGGTGAAAATACGCCATTTGGAACCTACATTAATCACTTCTCTTATCCCACGCTTCACGATCCGTAAAATAATTCCTAGACGTGTGGCACTTTGGGATTCATTCGATTTTTTTTGTATTGCTTATGATTTTAGCTAACCAACCATATCAAGCGATGTTGCTTTGGAACATGTAATTTGGATGAAGGAACAACTATTATCTGGAATAATTTGGAATAAATTTCAAAACGAGAATACTTGAATCGCAATCTATAAATGTCCAAAACAACGAGCATCGAATTAAGTTTCTTTTTAAAATATAATTATCTACATAATACATTTAACGCCAGCCCGGAATCTATACACCAGAAAAGTGTTAAACAACACCGGCTTGGTATTACACCAGATAGGTGTTTATACAACACCAATTAGTTTTAAAACAGCATCGGTTTGATTCAAACTGGTGATGTTTCAATACTTCAATACTATTGAAAGAATACAAAGAATACAACGGAGAGTATGTAAAATTATCTTAGGACATAATTACATTACATACTCAAATGCATGTCAGGTATGTAATTTACCAACACTTGAGGAGAGAAGACTGACACTAAGTAAAAAATTTGCAAAATCACTTTCAACTCATCCATTGTGTAAGACATGGCTACCTAAAAAAAACATACAAACATATCTCTTCGTCGTACAAACAACTATCAACAGTTTCCAATAAGAACAACAAGATTTAAAAACAGTCCATTGCCTTTTTTGGTAGACATACTCAACAAAAGATGAGTGTGTATACTAAGAAAGGCAATGCAAATGGTCATCCCCACCCCATTATAAAATTATTTTTGTCATTTAAATAAGTGTCAGTCTCCTCTCCTTCAAGTCTGCCATTATCATATTACATTCACTCATTCATCATGTTCATTGTCTTTTATGCCTTATTTAAAATGTATTAACTTTTAAATGTATAACCGTTTTTAATGCATTTTACTATGTATTCAATAATGTGCCAAAACCAACTTGTAAGCATGATCTTTCCAGCTTTTGCTGTTTTTTCATGTATGATTGTTAACATGTTTGATTATCAATAAAGACCATTTTTTAATTGAATTGAATTGAAATTCTCTGGTGTGGACATAATAGATTCCCGGCTGGTGTTAAATCAACTACGGAGTTTTTACAGTGTATATCTTGATTAAGCATTGTGTGCATTTAAATGATATCTTTAATATTCAATTCTATTATATCATTGGCATTTAATCTAGTGACATATAGTTATTCGTATTGTGCATATCATTAGCCTTGTATTATTGTTTCAAACTTTACGGGAAGTTTAATTTACAGATTTTACATAATATATAATTAGGTACGTTTAGCTCAAAAGTGAAATTCACTTTTGCTGTAGATTCTAGGTCAGACACATGAAAGATGTGAAAATAAACAACTTCTTTAATTAATATCGAAATTTTCTATAAAAAAAAAGTTTTCAAAAAGCAAAAAAAGTCATATATATTTTTTTTTATAAGAGTAATTATTTCTTTTTATGCGTATGTTGTTGGTGCAGAATATATAAAAGTAAGAATCCTATTCAAGTTTATTTATATAATCCCCACCAACAATGAAACGTGTTATGGTGTTAGAGACATTTTAATCTAATTGAAACAAATTGATTTGTCAAGGTTGCCGATAATCTGCACAAATATGAAGACGAACGTGTTTAGAGGTCACTTTCAAAATTGATACCGCAAGAAAGTTTCATACGCTCAAATCTTTATCATTTGAAGTATACACTTTGAAGCAGTCGCTCTGTAGTTTCCCCTTGATTAGTTGATTTTGTTAAAAGTACAAATCAATGAAATTCAAGATAGATAATACAGGGGGTGACGAGTGCACAGTATTAGCGCCGTGAACTCTTGAAGAGTAGCAGACATAAGGTCATCGTTGTGGCGTCACGGTGTACTGAAGATAGGTAAAAAGCACGGTCTTCGGATGAGAATCCACACATCTTGAGGTTAGGACCTTACAGCACCCCTGTGCCCCCGACCCCTCGGGCTATAAGGCCTTCAATTATTTCCTGAATAATTGCCTTAGTTACAACCGAAAGGTATAACATGACCCCCCCCCATCTCCTTTCCACGTGCGCGTTCATGTAAATTGTCGACGACTGGCAAGGATAGTTCGTCAACGCGCTGAACGGCCAGACCTGTCTCGTCATTCGCACACGGGGCGAATCGAATCTTGGAAACCCCGTCTAGGAAGACACGAAGAGATGGATGGAGAATGGGAAGGATGGGATAGAAACGTAGATAGAGGTGATTATTCCAGTTACTTCATCTCTTTGATTGATCGCCATGGTAAAAACGTTAGCTTTTTAATCCATACAAGCAATTATCAGCGGGATTACATTGCAAGTGTCCATTACAGATTGGGCCGAAAGAGAGAAGGGAGAAAGTGGAGGGTGGAGATGGGTCTTCTTACAAGTGCAGGGTTTTTTTTTCTCTCCACCTCGACGAACAATCTGTCCGTTTGGATCCAAACGTCTCCCTATTGTTGCTTATCTTATTTATTCCTATAATAATAATAATAATGATGATGATAATAATAATAAAGGTATGTTTACCCAGTGAAGCAACTTCAGTTCTGAAAACTGTTCTCCCAGCGGGCCCTGCTATTATTACTACCCGGGCTTTAGCTGGGCTGCCTAGACGCTCAAAGCATTCAAGGAATTTCTTCCTACCGGGTACCCATTCACCTCACCTGGGTTGAGTGCAGCACAGTGTGGATAAATTTCTTGCTAGAGGAAATTACGCCATGGCTGGGATTCGAACCCACGACCGTCTGTTTCAAAGTCAGAAGACTATAATCTACTGGGCCACAACGCTTCCTATGTAGCATGTACTGTAAATGAACAACATTACACAAACAGTGGACATTAACCCTTTTGATGTTTTGAAGATGAAACTTTACTTTAATATTTGAGAGTCGATTGCATCACACTTTGATTAATGAATGAACATTAAAATAATGGTACACATACAGGCCCATGATTACTCATATTCAATCGTAAATGAAATGAGATATGAAATATGTATTTTATTTTTCAAAGGTAAATATTTCTACGTATGGCGAATTTTGTTTAGTCATCCTAGGCTTTTGTAGATTCCGAAGATTGTATGCTAAGGGTGAATTGTGTTTTTGTAGGTCCATGGTGGGGTGACGTACGTGCGGTCAGAATCATGAAAATATACAATTCACAAAATTTCTCGTAATATGATTACAGATAGTTGCGTTTCTGCAACTCATTTTCCCCAATACGATGTTTTTTTCAATCATTATTATAAAGCATCATATAATTTACACCACTCCATTTTTATTATGGTTAACCAATTTCTTTAAAATGAAATTAAAACAATGAAATGGTCTATGAAAAGGTTTTAAAAGTAATTTTTTCTGACAATACTTTTTTATGAAGTCCGTAATAATATTGTCTTATTTTCATGCTTGGTATATTAAACACAACCGATGCTATATAAAAATTAGAAATAAACATCTTTACGTATATAAATTTTGTTAATGGATGAACATTTATCCTATAACGACGAGAAAAATTTTGTTATACTGTTTTATCGGTTGCTTTTTAAAAAATAATTTATTAGGGATCAAACAATTCCAATCTGAATTTGATTTTTAATCTTATTTTGTATCATACCAATATAATGTTTGGTATCATAAAAATACTCACTTTTTTTCATTCAAGACGACAAGTTTATCAGTTTATGGTAATTTAAACAAACATAAGGATATAATGCATGTTAAAATCAACATGTATACATGTTTAAAATAGAAATATAATATACCACTAATAAACATTTATATCCATCACAAAATAATTTGTCATCAGCTACAAAGAATAGGTCTACAGTGAACTATTTTCAGGATTTTTGTCTCACCTGCATAGCAGAGCGTGACTATAGACGCCGCTTTTCCGACGGCGACGGCGGCGTCAACATTGAAATCTTAACCAAGGTTAAGTTTTTGAAATGTCACATAACTTAGAAAGTATATAAACCTAGTTCATGAAACTTAGACATAAGGGTAATCAAGTATTACTGAACATCCTGCTTTAGTTTTAGGTCACATGACTAAGGTCAAAGGTCATTTAGGGTCAATGAACTTATACCATGTTGGGGAATCAATATCGAAATCTTAACCTAGGTTATGTTTTTAAAATGTCGTCATAACTTCAAAAGTATATGGACCTAGTCCGGGGACCTAGTTCATGAAACTTAGACATAACGATGATAGTGTATCATTAAAGATCCTGCCTAAGTTTCAGGTCACATGAATTAGGTCAAAGGTCTCTTAGGGTCAACGAACTTTGACCATGTTGGGGGTGTTTTTGGAATCGTCATCATAACTTTAATATGTTATGGATCTAGTTAATGAAACTTAAACACAAGAGCAATTATGTATCCTGAAACATCCTGTGATATTTTCAGGTAGCATGATCGAGGTCATAGGTCATTTAGGGTCAACGAACTTTGATAATGTTGGGGGTATTTGTGGAATTGTCATCTTAACTTTAAAAGTTTATAAATCTAGTTCATGGAAACTTGGGACATAAGGGTAACAATGTATCCCTGAATATCTTGTGCTTGTTTCAGGTCACGTGACCAAATCAAGGGTCATTTAGGGTCAATTAACTTTGGCCGTGTTGGGGGTATTTGTCAAATTGGCATCATAACTTAGAAATTTTATGGATCTACACATGTAATTCATGAAACATAGACAGGGTAATCGAGCTGTTTTGCACATTAGGTCACATGATAATGGTCAAATGTCATGTTGGGTAAATGGACATAGAATTGCATTATCATATGAGTGTTTTCTTTTATGAATAATTATTTAATAGCTGTTTTCAAAGTCAGCTGCTCTGTTATATCAAATCGCGTAATGCAGGCGAGACTGCCAGAGGCGTTCCACTTGTTTTTATTATGAAAATCTTTGATGGAAACTACCTTTTTGGCGATTTCCCTTTTTTTATATGAAGCAATCTCTTCCAAATTTATTTTCATAAATAATTTGGGCTACTTTTTCGTACATCTTCACCACTTCAATTCTGTCGTGCAGAATGTAGCTCGCATCGTCTGCATTTATGTTTTTAGAAGGTGTTAATGTTTGATACTTCTTTTACCATTTGTATTTGAAGGAGTTTCCAATGCATGAATCACTTTCTTTCATTCAGAGTACTAGGGATCGGATAAATCGACAGGGATGCTCTGTCATCTGACTGAAGACTTTAGAAGTGATGAATCAGCGATCAGTGGTCAATAAGTACGACCATCATTGGGCCTCTCTATAGGTCGACCCGACCGAGGATTTAGTCATTTGTTCTTTAGTTGGGTTCACTCGAGCGCCGTTAAACTTGCCAAATGGAGGAAATTTTCGTCACCCCAAGTTGAACGAGACGGATGAAAATGAAAACGAGGGACGAAAGTTTAATAAACGAGCCTCAAGGCGGGAATTTTCTTTTCTTGTTATGCTTCTTACTGTGGAGAAAAGGTTTTAGTGTTTATTGAAAGTTGCTTTCTTTTGCGTTTACATGGTAATCGTTCATTGGTTGAGGATACCAAAGACTGCCGATCAGTGGAAACGGGACATTAAGCAGTCAGTGTACTTCTTGACCAGAGTCGAGAGTCTGTGCGTTGAACGGCAGACAAACCTTTATCGCTCGCCCAAGCCGCCCGTAGGCAGCTCGTTCCTGTCCCCGTAATATCAACGCGATTGGTCAATGACGCGCTATGGATATCGCACAATTATTACTAAATAATATCAATAACCCCCAAGCGAAGATCAAAATAAGGCAAACAAAGAAAAAAAAAGAGACTCACTGGCAGCTATATTTCTCATCTTCTGCTTCACTCTCTGAACTCTGCATGTAAAGCAATAATACACACTGTATAAATATCATGCCCGTGAGCGTGACGGCGTGTCGTTGACGAGAATGACGATGATCATTAGTGCTCGCTGTTACCGACGCCATCTTGCGCCTACATAAAGAATAGACAGAATTTTGTGGTTAGATTATAATGAGATTATATGTATCATCACTCATCACCAATGACTACCTGCTACATAAATTCATAAGCAGAATTGTCTGCCATTTTTAGTTTTAATTTACTTACATCAAAATAAGATTTTGTGATTGTGACGAAAATACCGTAGTGACTAAAAAAAAATCACAACAGATCGACCAACCTTTGAACATTCACTTGAAGTAGGCCTTCCGTAGATAGTTTATGACCTTGGTAACTTCGGAATCAAAAAGAAAATCATTGAAAGGATTCCAAGGGGATCAAATGCTTCAAACGATTTCTAGGGATTTTGTAGATATATAAGAACTGCCAAATATCTGGAATCTTTAAACTCCAAAGCCCAATCTTGTGCCCTCCGCTGGATAGGACTTGTGTACTGACCCGAGAAGAAGCATGTAACTAACTAAAACAAAATTTCCTTTAAAATATACACAGTCTATTCAAACCACTACTATATTAAGTTCTATAACGATTCCTTGAAGGAATCTTAAATGAATCTTCTTAAATGACAACATTTGCTAACATGCCATTGCCGGCAGGTCTGGGGCCCGTTGCAGAAAGAGTTGCGTTTAAACGCAAGCCCCAAAAATCAATCGCATGTCTAAAATAAGCTCTGTTGATTGGTTGAAAATCGAGTTGCGAATGATTTTTAGAGTTGCGATTGATTGCAACTCTTTCTGCAACGGGCCCCTGGAGATGCCATTTACTCGCAATGAACAGAAATTTCGACAACATGGCCAAGTTTGGCCTCGGACAACTCATAAGAACAACCCGCCCCTCCCCTCTGGTAAAGTTTACTCGAAGGACATGTTATGTATGATAAGGGTTCCTCTGAGTGACTTGCCCTTCGTGTACTGCTTCCCCGGGCGAGCTATAAGCTTCTTGAGATTTTTTTTTCACGTGGGGAATCGTATCCGGGTGAGTTGTCCAGTGTCGGTCCTTGTCCTTACTGTGTGTCATCTGAACGGCTGAAGAACTGTTTAAGAGCTGAATGAAAATAGATGAAATTATTCAAGACCGGCAACATTGTCATTCTTTTATATCGTCACCGTTTACTAAATGACCTGAAACTGATTTACTAGAATTCACTCATTACCAATAAGTGTGTTTTTGCATTCAATTAGGAACAACTTCCT
Source organism: Lytechinus variegatus (assembly GCF_018143015.1). Taxonomy (NCBI): domain Eukaryota; kingdom Metazoa; phylum Echinodermata; class Echinoidea; order Temnopleuroida; family Toxopneustidae; genus Lytechinus; species Lytechinus variegatus. Next base: position 69,017,229 of record NC_054742.1, read on the forward strand.
TAACCCTCTGGCACATGTTGAAAGTTTCCTCTAAATTGCGATCTTTTAAAGACAAGAAATAAATATAAATCTTGTCTTTAAACAAGCCGCCCATCACCCCCTTGTTGTAAGGTTCGATCTTTCGGAAGCATTTAGCCGAATGGAAAGAAGAAGTCCCCAGACGAGCCAAATCTGTTGAAAATTAGAGACAGGTTTTGAGGAGGCTTGTTTCTGAGTGTTCTTGCCGCTTGTACAGCTGAAAGGCCTGTCGGGGTTGGCCTGGCAGGCGGGTAAACGGATGGCGATTGCTTAAACAGGGACGTGAACTTTGTCGCCTTGTTGACGAACGTTTGTGCAAGCAGTCACAAAAAATAAAATAATGATACAGTTCAGTGTTGACTGTCATTTTGGGTGCTTGTTCTTGGTTATATTTATGTTAGTTTTTTTATTTCCTTTATTTCCTTCGGAAATTTGTTGAATGGCAGAAATTGCGTGTTTAGTATGAGTGAATTAGCAACCTGCCATTGGCTGCCTTTAGCATTTGTTGATTCAACCATTCTTTTTCACCTTTCATTCGCTTATTTATCGTTCGATAATACCCAAATTCATTTTACTACGATTTTTTAACGATTATTTGGACCTCCATGAAAGAGATTTACTTTGGAATATTAGCAGAAAGGAAGAAAAAACGGCAATAAATGGGGATATCTTTGCGGTCGTTTTCATTAACTCCTGTATATTAATTAGTTCATGGGTCTTCTTTTACGAGGAAAATGAAGGCTTACAGGATCTGAATACTAATGACGTCCAATTAGCGATGTTATTACAGTCTCAGTCCGGCCGCCTTTGATGTATCCCAGTCCAATGAAATGATCGCTGAATTGGTCAAAGCAAGGAGCTCCAAACTCCAAGATCAAAGTCCTTCCAAACCTATTCAGTTAACTTTCGCTGCATTTATTTCTTTTTAGGATATGTCACCCGTTGTAATCATCTCCATAGGCGGGCGGAAGCGGGGGGGGACGTGTTCCCCCCTAAATTTGAGGAGGGGGGGGACGGTCCCCCCTTAAATTTGTTGTTGATGACCTTTTTTTTTTTTTTTTTTTTTTTTTTTTTTGCTAATTTATTTTCCTACGTCCCCCCTAAAAATTTTTGGTTGAGAACCTTTTTTTTTTTTTGCTTGTCAACAATTTTTTGGTTGTCCCCTCCTAAAATTTTTGGCTTCCGCCGCCAATGATCATCTCCGTGAACTTTCTTCTCCACCCCACCCGTACACCTCCTCACCTCCCTCATCCGTTTTTCGCCACTTTTCTATTCGGGGGGGGGAGGTGGATCTCAGTGGTAATAGCTTTACGATAGTTACATATCTGATTGGAGCTTGTATGGTAATCTATATTTCTCCTTTTATTCCTCAATATCTTCGAGCTTGGTAATTGCCAATTTACGATACAGCGTTCCTTATTGTCTCGTCTTGTAAAATATGTCTACTTACATTGTTTCACCCAAATTACTACAAGTACACTATTATCTTGATATTTTGTTTTAAAAATAATATCATTATTATCAAATTACTTTGTTGCATATATTTGTTTTCTTCTTATGGGTGACTTCGGGTGTACTTTACAAATAATCTTACATGCCGGTCCTCATAAAGTATGCAGATTACTTTTTAAAAAGTTAAATGCGATTTTGCAGCGGCATATCCTTGCAGAAATATTTTAGAAGTGCCTTGTTTTGTTCTCATAACCTGCAATTTATTCGCTTGGGGGATGTGAATTGAAAGATCTATATCTTCTTACCTAATGTGGATCGTGAACAGGATAGAGACAATTATGTGAACGGGACAAGGCGCGGGGAGAACTTTGAATACTGGTGTAAAATTTGAACACAGGGCTTGTGTGTCGTCTGTTCACGTTTTGGCGCTTTCCAAATTTATTTTTCTCCTCTTGTTTCACAGTGGTAACGGGTTGGAATGTTGTGACTTTTTAAACGATATATATTTACGTTTTAAATAAATCTTACGGAAATGGTATACGTAAATTGTTAATATAAAAACATGATAAAAATACGAACTATATGCTAAATAAATCTTTATTTAACTTACCCAATAATTATTCCAACCGAAATTTTGAACATAAATGGTAATAAACTTTTCTATGCTTGGTAGAAAATGCTTTTATTTTTTTTTTTACTTTTGCTGGTATGTTGGTGTTATTTTTATTGAATTGATTTGATCTTTATAAGGATGATAAGAAGCAAAACTGTTTTAATTCAATTAATTTTTTGTATATAGTTAATATTTTGACGACGTGTGTGGGGGAAATAAGGAGAGCATGTCCTCTGCGATGTTGAACATGCTTACTGCTCTAATGATCTTCTCACCTGGTTCGGAGTTGGTTCTTTCACAAAAATATGGGTCAAGGTTAAACCTATTTTTTGTAGAACATGATATTAGTTGTCAATTATATCGTGCTATTGATTGCCATTAAAGATTTCTGAAGAATCGTATTCAATTAATAAGTTTGCTGCAACAGTAAAGTTCAAAATGTGTTTGTGATTCAGAAAACAACATGTGTTTAAAATGCGTCGCAAACACAGGAGGTGTTGTTTCGAGTGCTCATTTGGGAGGCGACATAATTACATCAGAACGTAATTATATTCTCATCTCGCGCACGACAAAGTTTTTTTTTCCATGCTCTGCAAATCGTTCCAAGTCAAGTGAGGCCGTAATCACCCTCCAATAAGAGAGTCGTTTAAAACTCATCAGGCGATCTGTCTTCATTAAAAATGCCAACCACGTGGGATATTTATTAAAATTTGCGCGCCACCGGGGTGCATCGAAAAACAAATTCCTTGTTGAGATTCAGATCGTCGGGCTCTCAGGTTCTCGTCTGATAACATCCCATCTCAGGCAACATTTCCTTGTTAACCCTTCGCATCCACCAGCTACTGTGTCTCGTGAAATCGCGTGATTAACCTAACATTTCTGGTGCACTTAATTGAAGATTCCTCTAATCGATATATCGAGGCGACAGATCGAATAGATTTCCGATCAAGCGGGAAGGAGACGAGATCCAAACGTCACATATCGTCTGCACCCCGTCGTCCAAAATGGCGCCGACGAAAATGCTACGTGGCCCCATCACTGGCATAAAATCAAAGTTAGCACCAAGATCTGATGCGTGTATAAGATAATTATTTGTATGTTACGACGTTAGTTCGATGTAAGGATGGGTTGGGTGGATCATGTATTCAATGAGAGATTTAAACGAAACAAAATAATAGCATTCACCAAACGAGACTAAAATGGAACAAAATATCATAACAAAGATAAAAATGTTCGCCACAGTAAAATAAGTTTGTTAGAGGCATAACTGTTATTTTTAAGTCCTTATTATTATTATGAGATACCAATATATAAGTATTAATGATTCGCTAGTCTGTAAAGCTGTAAAGTGTATAAAATATCAAGTGAAATTATGGAATGAAATACTTGTTTACCACATTACACGTATTTAATTATTTTACATGCACACCTACAAAGAAAATAACGTCTTTGGAACAAGTACTTCCCATGGTGGGTATTCAAACACTTGTTTGGTTTTAAAAATTGAGAACATATTTGTATGGGTCCTGACTGTCCAAATCCTTGTACAAATATTGGATTTTGTATTTGCCTTCGGAAAATTATATTGAAATCTTATTATAGCACATGGTTTTATTTTCCCTCTTTTTGAGTTAGCGGATCAGATTTCAGCCTTCCCATTCACGCCCACAAAGTCGGCTCACTCCATCTTCGGCACGTTTGAATCCAAGGGGACGATGTTTTTGGAACGCTTTGAGGAAGGAAAGTCTTAGGGATCTAGCACCTAAATCTGGTCTAGTGTCTCCTAGTCACATTTAAGCGCCATTTTTATTTCAATGAATATACATGCGAGTGCCTATCACGTTGCAAAATACATGTCAGACCTGCCGCAGGAGAGGCTGCATGAAACAAAATTGATTCTAGATATTTTAACAGTGAAATATTGGCACATTTTCTCCAAATTTAGCATCTGAACTTGGACGGTCGCTTCTGAAATCAAGGCGTGTCTGTCAACCTAGTATGTGTCTGGACAAATACTTGCTTTTACCTTTGTTCGTTAGATTCTTCTTTGAGAATTAACTATTCTAATTATGAAGTCTATTTGCCTAGTCTTGGAGTTCAACTTGTCTTATTATTGTTGTATCAAGTTGTTTTGTTGTTTATAGAAAAAGTGGGGCATCACAAAAAATATAATGCATTTGCATATTGACTCGCTTATTTTGCCTGCGTGCAAGTCATATTGTTTGCAAGAAAAATATCTTGCTTTTAAAAGTGTTAGCAGCATAAGAAATTTGCAGAGCAATTAATTGTCGTATATAATTAGCTAAGAAAAACAGAGGTAATAGTACTTAATACAAATTATAACATCGGTCTAATCGATTTCCATGTAATTTTGATCCTGCACTTTATTTTTACTCACTTCAGGAAAGACAAACTCAGGAATTAAGCAAATTATACAAACTTGATTTCAATTTCTCTGCCTATGGCATTTAGGAGTTGTTATTCATTCGACTCGAACCTAGTCACCCTGACTTTATCCTACTTTGATCTGATACTAATCGACTTGGAAATATAATTATGTATAATCTGTAAACCTGAACTTTGATGAACTACGCATTTCTCAAAAGTAGTTCCAGAATGTCTCTTTTAATCAGATGGTTTGAAAATCGTTTATGTCAGACGCCTCCACAAATACGCGCGTCTTTTTCGTTTCCCTCTCCGCTCGAACAGCTTACTGCCTGCCTGCCAAGTGTTAATGACAATGATATTATTATATTTACCTCTGGGCATTTAGTCAATCACATAGCTCACAGAGACAAGAAAATAACGAGTGCGAGAAATAGGCGCAAATCTATAAACTGCCCTTCCTCGGAAATCAATTATTGTGCCATAATATCGCGCGGCTAAATGCCGTGACATGTCTGCCATCCCGTCTGCGTCTTAAAGTCTACCGAGATCAGACAGCTTTCGTGTAATATATTCCATGAATGAAATATATACAGTAAATCACCCAAGATTCAGTAAGAAGACAGGAATAAAGAACAAGTTATTTGGTGATGATTTAAGGTTTAATTATATTGATTGTTTTGCTATAGTTCTTTTGATGACTCGCAATTACTTAAAGTTTGTAAAGTGTCTGATTATTTGAACTAATTTGTGGGATTTTCTACTGATTTCATTCCAGTACATTTTCTATATCAGTAGATTGTATGCTGAATTAATTTCAGTAGATTTTCATAGTGACCAATTTCCTTTCACCCCTTTCTTCCCCCTAACTTTCATTCTTTACCATTAGTTTCTTTTCATATCAATTTCTTCTTCTATGAACATATTCATTTGCTTGTTCTTTCTATATCATTTTTGCGTCGCCATATTTGTCATCTAAACTCATTATTTCTATTCTAAAATTCTTATCTCATGCATAGCAGATAAATGTACATCGATGATGAAGACCTCTTTTTTTTTGTTTATAGTACTATTATTTTCCGATTTATATCTTTTCTTATTTTAGTTTTTTAATCTTTATCATATTTCATTTTCACTAAACTATGTATATTGCACTCCTTGTATAACAAGACTTTACAAAATATATTTCTTACGATCTTCCTTTTCTGATAATCACCCTTTCCCCATTTTGTCCGGCGCGTCCATGCGCATACACATGACCATGTTATTTGATATTCAGTGTATGTGCTAATCGCTTTAATTGGTTTATTGATGTAAGTTATTTGAATATTACACAATTCCAATACTTATAAATTCATTTTTTAATTTGATTTACCAATGTTAACGATTACCTTGAGTTGACGATGGCCTTATTAAAGGGTATACTATGTGTTAATACGACTGTCGTTCAAGAGTATGGAACGCTAATTTGACACATTTCGTCACCACTTTTAATCAGTATGAGCGGAATGGACAGAACATAAAATATCACATCAGTTTGGTACATTGCCTACAAATCTAGGATAAGAGTAGAAAGAATTAACAAAAAAGCATGAATAAAGCTCTGAATTATCTGATTAATGTTGACAGTCAGTGGCTGAAACTGACGCGTGCTCAAAATAACTGTATGTACCTAAACCGCGTGCGAGTCCAATAAATTTAATATATTGAATACAATATTTAATTAATATTAATAATGTATCTTAGTGAAAACATCGAATATTCTTCCTCTTTCTACCCCCCCCCCCCTCTCTCTCTCTTCAAACCTTTCTCTCCGAGTTTATCAATATAAAAAAAGCTCCATGCATGTTCCCAATATTCCCCGTTTCACTTAAATCATTTAAGGAAATTAACTTACTAGCATAAGCCATAACTGTCATATCTGAATTCACATTAACCTATCTGCATTTCCTATTTTTCAAGTAGTACATCTTGACATTCTAATTAGTTGAACACCCAAGGACGCTGGAATGCCCCGCACTCAGTAAATTACGCGCGCGCGAAAACATTCAGCTTCTTGCAATTAGTCGACCCGCTAGAAACAAACCGCCCAATTAATCAATTACAAACATCATATGCAATTACACTGAAGTTGCAAACGATGATAAAGAAACATCACTATGTTCATAGCAACGAGTGCTAATGAAACTGTTTTACACCGAAAACGGCATGATTGCATTATCTTTCCGGTTTTTTTGCCATGAACGAATGCGTAACACAATTTTACCCTGCGTGAGATCGCTTTAACATATTACACAGATTGAATTAATTTGTTTAGCAGCGCGCCCGTATTTTCGTGCTAATTGTTAGTCTGTTTGATATTTAGGTCATCTTATCTTGACTTTATCTCGTTTATAGGGCACTTTGGCAATGATTTTTTGCAGTATAATATCCAGGTGACATGACGTTCATATGTGGTGAATTATACATACGGATTTTTTTCTTGCATTTCTTGTGGCAATCAAAGAGGTTCTTCGAGCATTGGAAAAATATCTAATTAGGAGTACAATAGGCCCTATATGTTGAAAAAAAAATAATGAAAAATTACTACAAAGTCTACTATCGATGAAAGGAGGTAAAACAATACTGTTTTATTTATTTCCAAAATGTTTCGCAAATATTTCAGGTTTGCAATGTTGATTTATCTGAAAACAACCCCCATTTTATAGCCTTATAAATCAAGGTCAAAGAGAAAGAAAAGGTCAAACGATTCCTACTTTAAATTCAAGGCTACAAATTCAAGTGCACAGTCTGCCCGCCACCGTGCTTTCGACCGACGATCATGTTTATAATATCATGCGGTATTAGACACATTATATCACATATTCGGCCGAGCCTATAATGCAAGCAGGAAGACGAAAAAAAAAATCTGCAAAAGCTATCTGTCACGTGATTAGAAGGGATCTTCATCTTGGCGCGTGCATGTATGCGTCATTAGGAAGGTCACACCGCGTGAGCTGCTAATTACTCGCACTAATGGTGATGGTCGATTACCCATCTTTCTGTTACAGCTATTTTGGTAACTCCCCGTAAATTAGGGCCCTGTTTACGATTTGCCCATCAGTGTGTATACATGTACATTGAAGTACCTCTGTATCGCTTTTGATGACAAACATCAGACTAGCAGTAATTAAGGGACTTGATTTTTTTTTAATCTTCGAAGAATGTTTTTGGTCAGAAAACAGTGAAACGAGCTTCGATGAAAACAAGACATTAGGAATTGACAGTGGTTACGGCATATACGTTTGTTATTTTGAAATTTTATCAATGTGATGGCAATATTAATGGTTGCAATAAGATCGGTGGTACTATAAGCATATTAGGGGCGGCGCCGGGGAAGCTTGATTCCAAGCCAAGACATATTTTTGTCTTAATTCTACATAACAGGCGTAACACACACAGCGCTACACGTTCCAGACCCAATTTTGTATACTCATCCTTTTATTCTCCTTTTTAGACTTTTTCCGCCTTTACATCTTTTAATAAGCAGATCAATAAACAAATATCGATGGTTTATTTTATGAAAATAATTAATAAGCCTTCTATTTTTTTTCTAAAATGGCACATCCCTGAAGTGTTCAGTGTTTATACTCATCCTTTTATTCTCCTTTTTAGACTTTTCCGCCTTTACATTTTTCAATAAGCAGATCAATAAACAAATATCGATGGTTTATTTTGTCAAAAGAATTAATGAGCCTTCTATTTTTTTATTCTAAAATGGCACATCCCTGAATTGTTCAGTGGATGATAAATAAATTGGGAATCCTGTATAATAAATTGATGTTTGAAAAAAAAACTATCCACAGCTCATACCTTATTGTTGCGTTTCATACTCTATTTCGGTATTCTTAAAACCGCCGAAAAAATGGCCGTTTGATAAAGGTGTTCGTAAGTTAAGAGCTACTTTAAGAACGACTGGTGATCCTTTCTTATGCGCTAAACCATCGCCAATTCAATATACATCTCACCGCAAGAAGGGATCACCAGTCGTTCTTAAAGTTGCTCTTAACTTACGAACAGCTTTATGAAACACCCACCAGGTATATTCTCACTACGACAAGGAAGCGAGGGAGCAGTAATATTTTCTCTATCAACGATAGAAACTTTCGATGAAATTATCAGAAAGATACAATCATTCTTTACAGAAAGAAAGAGACATCTTTCTATAATCATTTATAATGGAATGTCGTCGAGGAGGTTTACTGAGTTCAAAGACGAAGGCGGACATAAATATTTGCTGTGAAGATTGTTATCATTTAATTATAGCAATAACTCCGTGATAATACAATATTATACACGGTTTGCATTTATCATCTTCAAACAACAGATAATGCAGGAACAGTATATTTGTAAGTCACCTAATGGGATATTAAACGATGTGCAGTGATGAATTATCAGTAAAATGCCATTCAAACTTATTCCGAACAGGGTTGAATTATTATTCTTCCATTATCTTGGATTTACCAACTTTAGACGTTGGTGGGGGTGAAAGATATATTCCTTTTCAAGTTTGTAAGTAAATAGGGGGTGAGGGGGCGAGTGAAAATAACGACATCGATTTATTCAAGGAATGAAAGAGATCTATTTTATTCATCTCTACCATCAATCATCGTGATTGTAATGAATCGGTTGGCAGATCCAGAGAAAGAAAGAGGAGTGACACCTCAATTTTACTTCAGGACAAAGTTTTGCTGATTCTAGAAGTTCAGGTTCTTTTTTTTTTGTCTTTCTCAAGAAGCAAATACAATGGAAAGGATCGTGATGGTTGTGGAAGCAAATGGTTGATAAAAATGGTGATAACATTTGTCTAGCATTAGCACGGTTAATAACACGGGTTTTGTCGATGATCTACCCCCGACCGTACACCTATCATGAAGCTGCACATGCTCCGGCATATCAAGTGTTCCCCCCTCCCCCGGGTCTCGGCATTAGGCCAAGTCCGCTTTGTCGTTTCTGTTTGGACGGGGTTTTGTTATCGCCAGTGATACCCCCGCCAACAAAAGGGCTTGTTTTCTTGCCCAATTCGACTGATACAGTCGCTCTACCGATGGTTGCCGGCCCCCTCCAGCAACGGCTTGTGAAAATACCATCGAGCCGTGTGGAAGGGAAAGAACAAGCCGACACGACCATAGAGGGGATGCTAAAACAGTCTCCGAGCCATCTAGATATCCCAGGCCTACAGCCCCCAAACAAGACCAAACAGGGTATCCCTAACCCAGGGATTTCGTAATGAAATACTCCCCCTTTTTCCTTCGTTAAGAAAAAAAAACCCTTTTCATTTATTGAAGGTAGAGAGACTATTAATTGCCAAGGCTATATCTATTTCAGCATCTGTTAAGGATGAAAGAGAGATGAAGAGGATTAGGGTTTAAGGAAGTCCCCGCTGGTCTTCTCCCAATCGGGGGATGCAGTTGAAGAGAACTGGGCTCAAACCCATTTTGGTGTTTGTTTTGGAGACTTAACCCGCCGCACACCGCATGTAAGACGATTATAACGCTCCCCGTACACTCATCGAAGAATTATCCTCACCATGATTCAAATTATAAAACGATGGACTGTAATGTTGCGTTGATGTGGGGATTATCACGACAAACACAAGAAAAAAGAAAACATTCAATATTTTTCTGTCATTCTCTATCAATACTTTAAACATTTGATTACCTAGGTATAAACTGAGAACTATTGTTCGCTTGCAAAATGATGTCAAGTAAATAAACATCAGTCGTAATAGATATAAGCGAGTCATTTACAGAAACCGAAACATGATTCATTTTGCTACAAAAACTCGATTTTTTTTCTGTAATTTAGATATATAAATCTGCGAAAACATCAATTTAATTTGTTTGAATGCACACTATCATGTCAATTGTAATGCAAACAAAACTTGCGAAAAATTTTCAAATAAATGATAAGTAAGTTATAAAAAAAATTATGAAAAGAATACGAATATTTTTTTTATTACTCTTTTGCAAATCACTAGAAACAACCCGCATCTTTTCTCTGTAATCAGGGGCGAAGACTTTGTCGAAACGAAAGGAAACAAATAACCAACAAAATATATTCCCAGGGGAAGAACTGTCATAAAGATATATAAGATCTAAAAAAATTATGCAAAAGGATTTAATCTCAATTGTTGCCGCGACTATGGATACATGTATATGTTATTGTTTCTTTAGCATTATTCACATCAAAGTCGAGAAATGTACCACCAAAATTTTTGAGCTAATTTTAAGAAAATTCATCAAAAAGGATACGGTCAGAAAATGTACTATAACTTCTTCTGTGTAAACGTTTTTCGTAATAAAGAGATTTTAACCGGCTAATGATTGATAGCTTTATCAAAGAGAATAATTTCTTGTTTATCGTTCGTTCAACAAATCAAAATCAAATAACGCAATCAACCCGCAAATTACATTATAAATACGTTTTGTGGCTTTCAATCCAGTAAATACTGGGTTGAAAGCCGCCACAACTTGTATTTACAATATAGTGAAACTTCCCCAGCAAGCCTTGAACATTCAACCTGCACATTATTTTAGATTCAAATAAAAATGGAGAGACCGGTATATTTAGTTTACGCACATGGTGAAGTTATCAGTTTGACCTTTGAAAATTTAAATCGAATCTATGAGTGTAACATGGTATCCTGAATTCACATCCCCTTTTTTCAATTTCATTTTTTTTTCAATTTCCTTTTTATTCTATCGTGGATTTTTTTTCTCATGGGGGGGGGGGGCAGGACAGATGTGGTAGATGGGTTATAACATTTTAAAAGATACCGTTATAAATTGAACTGAAACTCCAGATTTTGTTCACTATATATGAATATTCCATGTATATATAAGTATAGAGATGAAATCCTTCAGATCTAAAGATATTAACCAATATCTATGTGAATGATATTGAGTACATACAAGTTTAGGGGCGTTATTTTATAGAATACATGATTACGTTTGCCAATTGGCATGATTGGGCAAAGTGGTCAAATTGTGAAGAAAAAAATTAAGTGTGCATAAAAGTAATTTGGTCAGATTATTCTAATTTATTTTACTTAAACATTTTGTGTTACCATCATAATACTGCAGAATACTCGGCCAAATAGGGTTGTCACGGCCTATCTTAGTAAGATGTTAACATGTTAAAAATTATAGGAAATGTCAAAACCCCATTCTAGAGTATTTGGTGCTTGTAATTTGAATGCGAACGTTCTTGTACTAATGATACGCACAAATTATACCATACACGACAGGCATCTAAACCGCATCCAAAATTACCATCTTAATGAGTTCTGAATTACAATAGTTCGTTCGGCTCACATTAATCAGTTTCGGAGCAAATTGCTGCAATTCAAACCAAATCCCTTCTCTGAATCGATATCTAAATCCGTGGAAAATGGAACGAGATTACTTTACAGCAGCCAAAGAAACGAGATGAAGGCAGCCAGGTGGAATGTCGACTGCCTGCTGCAAACTTTGTTTGACTATAGCTTATCCAAATTGGCGCCATATTCCAGCGTTTACCTTTACCCCTTCTGTACATTCAATACAATATGTATTGAGATGCAAGTCATCTTACAAGATTGCCATGAAAGGCCGTCTAGGTTTGGATGATCATGATACAGTAGCTCTTGCCGAAGGGATTCCCGCCAAGCCGCTTGCTCTGATCACTAATCCCAATAATCAAAATTTAGGTCGTATGATATTGCGGCTCAGGGAATTTCATCTTGTACCAGACATATCGCTAATACTGGTGTTATCCAAGCGCTACCCTGAGAAAATACGATCTGCGAGAGCACAAAGCTGGAAAATGGCAGCCCGACCAGAGCCGATTCGAACTGGACGAAAGGGAATACTGAGTAGATGATTTTGTATTTGGAGTAATAGGACTGTAGTTATTGCCGATCGAGTCATCCGGTTGTCGTGTCATTAGGGTATGGCTTAAATGAACCTACAGGTGTACGGCGGGGCGGCTTGCTTTCATCTCTTGATGAGTATAATGTACAAGCCTAGGGAGGATTAGCTTATACGCACTAATTCCCTCTCTCATTTCTATACTTCATATTTCGTATAGGTCCTTGGGCCTCGTCATTTTCCACATTGTTTTTTGTATTCATAACATCTACAATTTCTGTTTTCTTATTTTATTTTGTTATGTCCAGCTCGTACTGACCTCATTTCCGCTGATTGAAAAAGTGACCAACTTTCGAGTTTCGTCCAATCGGACCATGCTGACAAACTATCATAAGTAAAGCTTTACAAACAAAAGGACCTATTTTCATTTTCATCATTTCCAGCATCCCAAAAAATTATAGGCCCTGTTAACGATAACTTTGTTTATTTTTTTATATTCCCTATACAGATAAGAGCCTCGGAGATCGTCACGAAGGCCACGACGGTATAGACGATAACGACGACGATATCCTCCACGACAGCGAAGCATCGTCACCCGAAGACTGCGGCAGAAAGTCGGCAGGCGACGTCGGTGGGAAGGAAAATGGCGACACCAACAACCTGAGCAATGGGACAAACGGAAGCAGCAAGAGCAGGCGACGTCGAACGGCGTTCACGAGCGACCAGCTGCTGGCCCTGGAGAAGGAATTCATCGGCAAGAAATACCTCACATTGAGCGAACGCGCCCACATCGCACGCTTCCTTCAACTGAGCGAGGTGCAGGTCAAAATCTGGTTCCAGAACCGCCGTGCCAAGTGGAAACGACTGAAAACGCACTCGTCCATCCTAGGGGGCGGGAACCGAAGCGCTAACGGTGGCGGCGGTGGGGGCGGAGGAGGTGGGAATGGGGGAGGGAACTCCAAGTTGGTCGTTCCTATTCCGGTTCATGTGAACAGGTTTGCTGTGAGATCGCAAGAGCAGTGTAGACCAAGGATGGTGGAGCCGATGGGACAAGCTTCGCAACATCCTCACGCTCTACAACAAAACCACCAATCATCGGGCCCTCTGGGAGCGACACACGGTGAAGGAATAGCAGCATTACGGAACAGCATCACGTAAAACTTTCAACTATAACAGAGTGTAAATTGTCTCCATTATTGTATTAGATGTGTGACTCGATTGAATATTTGAACTGAGACATTCTACAGTTCCCACCCGCCCCAAAAAAGATGTTGTGTAGTTTTGTAGCCGTGGGTGATTATTGCTTCCTGTAGTTTGCAACACGATCTGATCCCATTTGCAAATGCCAAAACATTCGCGTGGCTTAATCGGACTTTACTCGCCATATCACCAAATCACCAAACCAATACATCAAAGACTTTGGGTATTGCAGAGATGTGAATAAGGGTTTGAATGTGTGCTGAAATACGTTTTTACTTTATGATAGTTTACATGCAATTCGTTTTTTTAACTCTATTGAAAAGCGAGATGAAAATCACATTTTATAGACCTACGCACTAGAACGTTCTTAAAAGCAATTTATTTCTAATTCCAATTTTAGCACTATCACAGTTTTCTTTAATTGCGCTGGTTTGGTTTAAAAAAATGAAGCAAATCACGATTATTGTCCCTTTTTTCTCAAAAATCTCATAAAGAATCAAGTCTATATATATTTATAAGAGAATTTAATATGAATAATATACAATATCAATTTTCCATTTCAGTGGCATCTTAGAAGGCCTAGATTTAAGAAATTAGAAATATGTCAGTAACATGAGCGCAAACGAGACAACAGATAGTGTTAAGTATTAAAACAAGAAAACTTGTGTGACATTTTTTAAAACTTCTTTCCAATATCTCAATATGAAAAAGAAAATGAACTGCAACGATCTATGAATACGCAGACATTACACAGTAAATAGTGGCATTTTTTGCAGTCGTTGGGTTGAAATTGTGCTGCGTTATAACGACAATGCCCTCCAACAATGAAGATTGAAATGACCTATTCAAAAAATGTTAGAGTCGATCATCAGGGAGATTTGTTCACCATTACTTATCGCTTACCACCACAAGAAGAAGTGCAATATTTCCTTATTATATTATATATGTAAATGAAGTTTATTTTATGGTACCCGATTTTCATCTGACCATCATGCTGTATTCTGAATTATTTTTGGAATTCTTACATTCTTAGCTTGAAAGTAGGTCAAAAGCTGCACAAATCGACACCGTTATCATGGTTATTTGTCGTATGCTTCAAAATATGACTAATTCAACAGACATACGTCACAGTGGCTATAGTATTTTTTAAAAAATAAAACTGGCTATATATGAGTCTAAGTTTTTGTTCCACACACAATTGAAACCGTTTTGTTTATTATTCTAACAAAATGGCGCTGACGTATCGGAACAGAAGTAGTTAACAAAGAAAGGGGTAGATTTGAGTATTGATAACGATAAGTTTGCTTGGTAGCTTCGAATTTACAGATCTTTATCGTATTCCCAAGCAGGTGTTGTGCATTGGGTGTTTGGGTTTTGGAAAGCTGGAGGGTGATAGAAAAGGTTTAAGGTCTGATTCTGTAATACTATAACACGATAACATGCCCTAGATCCATACAGAACACCTGATCTAGAATTCGAGAGTATTTCACGAGACAAACGACGGGCGCACAAAGGGACGTTCCAGACGATCTAAACTTCAGTTCGAAAGGTTAAATGTTGATATACGATTTCACATCGAAATCCAAATTCTGGATCTGTCACCCCTGTTTTAAACGTGCCAATTAGATTTGTAGGGCGAGCTATCCTTGTTGTTAATCCATCTAAGCGCTTACGTTTAAGGAGGACAGTGTTTTGTTTAGATGGCTAATAGAAGGAAGATATAACACGAAAGGTAAATTGTCACTATAAAGAGGGTCAGGACGTACCCCGACTGAGGAAAAAAGGTGTAATTGAAGAAGCGCGCCACCTATCTAAGGATTAGCTAAATGAAAAATAATAATACTCGTTCCAATATTGTACAGAGGTACCGGCCAGTTTGAACATGTAAGTATATCTATTTGTTAAGAATGAACAGAATTATCACGTGGAACGTCGTTTTTATCCTTTCAGAGTATTGTAAATAATTATGAGTGTGTAAGTTAAACAAGGAGTGTTAAACAGTTTCATATGTGACATAACGAGAACAAAGAAATAAAAACCACAATAATGGTGCTACTTGAACGTTATGAATGAATGAGATTATCTTTTTTTAATCGCGTGCAGAGTTTATTAATTGACAAAGATGATTGTGAATTCATTGGGAAGGGATGCATTGCCACTTGTTAGTACCCCACCCATACTAACACCATATAATGTCCTGCTTGAATCATACAATTCCTCTTTAATTGGAATTCTTAAGCAAGGGTATTTTAAATTTCGAGAGCATTGGAGATCCATGTTTTGTACATTAGAATGTTCGGACATTCTTGAAAATATCTACTAAGGGAGAAGGGTGTTATCTATTTAGAGGAGCGAGAATACCTGTTTAGGAGGGCGGGTTTTTTTTTTTGGGGGGGGGGTGCAAAAACATAATAAAATGTCTATCTTTTGTTTCACGGTTATCCATTGTCTTCCTTGGGAAAACATGTCAATCTTTCAAATTTGGTGTGTTGGGAAGCCAAAATTGAAAATTCATGTCGTTATTTTTTTACCTTTACTATACAATTGCGTTGTCTTGATAACTCTCATAGTTTATGTTGGATATGCATGTTTAAGGTTTGGGGAGGGTGCAAAAATGAGTCACTCTGTGACGTGGAATCCGTAACAGGTGATTCCCAGCACCTCTAGGGTGACTCATGACCCCTGTTTCACCAACAACAAAAAAATAATCAGAAGGCTTGCTTAGTTCGTTGAAGAAGTACGTCAAGTCTTAAGACATGCATGATGGTAATCCCACTGGCTTGTATCGTATTTTTAAAGTTTCTTCAAAGAGGCCGATCAGATGATCGCTTTATTGGCATCATCTGATCCTGTCGACTCTTGAATTAATGTCCCAACCTTCACTAGATCTGCCGAACTACAAGAAATGAAGTTAATTTTACGCACCACCGAAAAAATCACCAAATTTTTCTCAACCTTACTGACCTACATCAAACTTCCCTTAATTATAAAATGCAAGGAAATTACATGATTGATAGAACAAAAACGAGAACTGACTAGCCAGAGAACCCTGTCTATCCAGTTCCGTCGGGACGACAATAAAGTGGATACTGCCATGTAAGGCAAGCGCATTACACTAATATGACCTATATACGCCATGTTGCAACCAACTGACACAAAAAAGCTCACTGTGAAATTCTGATTGCCTTTCATTCCCTGCATCGCGCCTATCAAACTGTTATGAAGATAAATGATGTTCAAGACAATATGAAACATTTAAATTTTTGTGTTCCCAAGACGACCAATCATGCTAATAACGATTAGTTGAACGTAATCAATTGAAAGTTCACGAAGTCTCTTCAGGTTCTTAGCATATGAACATGTACAAATATCAGAACCTCTTGAAATCTGAAAATAGTAAATCGGAGGACGATGCAATTCAGCAGGCAATGTGGCTCCTAAATCATTACGAGACAAGTCTATATACACCCATCCAGATACTTAGGCACGGATACCCAAGCCATTATCACATCCACAAGTTTACGTTTATAATCGAGTCTTCGCCGATATTTGAAGTGACATACGCAAGCACGGAAGCACTGAAATTAGTTTACCAGTTTTTGCCTCTTAATTCCTCACCCTCCTAGGTAAGAGAAAGTTACATGCGGTAGATCGATCTATCCCTGCGATGTCGCCTGGAATATTGTACCTCTTTGATGGAGAAGGAAGACTGAATGCTTCACAGCAATATCACATCATTGAATGGCACAACCACTGCAAAGAGGCACTGTTTAGCGATAAAAACTGTTAATTGCATCGGCAAGATCAATTAATAGACCGAATTTGATTATTTTTTTCACCAATCATTTCTGTCAGACAAATTAAACATTGCATGAAAACCATCCTCAGCAAGATTTTAATTTTTTCCCCTCATCTTCGTCACCCCGAGTCGTTCCTTAACTCTTCCTTTGGGTCTATTTCATGAGAAAATGAGAGAAATTCAAGAGATAATGTTTTAATCCTCGATATTCAAATAATTGAATACGAGCATCTGTAAATATGTTTGAATTTGAGAAATGTAATTGTTAATGTTTTATGTTATTGTTTCCTTTTAAACCTAAACTCAGCAATGAAAATATAAACACGTAGACACCGCTTCGATTTAAATTCAGGTATTTTGATAATCAGAAGAACAATGGTTTTCTAAACAACATCCTATTTCATCCCCTATAAATTGCAATATAATTATCAATCAGAATATATATTAAGTTAGTTAAGTTAATCAGTCAACGATAACAATAATACAGACACAAAGAGATTGTTTGGGAAAAAGGAAGAATCACTTGGGAAAAGAGTGAGCGAAATATATACGTTTTTAATGATATTTTCCAAATTTTCGTCACCCCTGTATCTTTCAGTCGTCATAAGGACACATTGTTTCCAAAGTCAAATGTAGTTTTCTTTACTATAATGCAAAGCTAAAAAAAAATGAAGAGAGAGGGAGAGAGAGGGGAGGGAGAGCGGGAGAGAGAGAGGGACTTAGCGAGAGGGGGAGAGAGGAGGGGGGCATAGATATATATAGATAAGCGAATGAGCGAAAATGTTGACCTTTTTAAGATGAAATTTAGTTTTGTGAGAAAGGGATCGCTAGAGAGATGGGGGGGGGGGGGGTGAAAGGGGAATACATTATCTCTCTAGATTTCCCGCATAATGATACCAGTGTCTATACATCATTTCTATTTTCAAAACAAATTAACCAAAATAGATGGAAAACCAGACAACTCGTGACATTCTGAATATTGAATTCTCGCTTTTCACTCCAAATCTCCACACGGATCTCTGATCACAAACATTTTCATGTGATCATTATGCAGCGGTGAGCTTGGAGCAAAAAAGCGAAGTTCGCATATATCACGTCTTTTCTTTTTCCCCGAGGGGGACGGTATCTTCGACATCCCGATTGTGATATCCTACTAATAGTCGTCCTCGAAACATGCCATGGTCAAGGTCTCCGCCGATTCCATGGATGACACTTCTGATTCGAGTGAGAAGTACTCATCTCCCTATTTATTCATAGTCTCGACGCTCAAACACTATAATCCTCAGTCGAAAGTCTCCGTGCTCGAATACAAATTAGCGCGGATCTTTGCGATCACTTATATAGTACCCGTTAGCACACAGACTTACAATTATTCTAAAAATTCACAATTCTCTCAGCTCTATAGAAAGTTCATCGATACCTTGTTATATATTTATTTATCAGTACACCTCTTAATGAGAACACACAACAACACATTTGGCCTAAGACGCTACAAATACGGCCGACATGATAGTAGCTGATTTCTTCATAAATTTCTATCAAGTATAGATGGCATAATTTGATGTACAGAATTCCTAAGTGGGATTGAATACTAAAATCATACCTCAGACATCAAATGCGATGATGAACATCGACATTTAATCGACGTCATCGACACAGAATAAGGAACGGACAGATGTTTGCCCTCTTCCTGTGGAGCAATGATACTTTCCTCCAGATATGAGTGGGGATATTCTCGACAAAACCACCCAACAGAAATGAAAATAAGACATCTCTCTCCCCACGTGACGTGCAGCGGTGAAACCCAATTAGGAATTACAGGCAAATAAGCTTGTCTTGCTAATCATGGTAATGAAGAATCTGAAGGTGATATGCAATGGCGGTGTTGCACAAAGCTTTCAAATTCTGTAGTAAGATAAAAAGAGAATATTACAGACTACAGAGTCATTTTAAGGGGAGAGATTATGCCGCCGATAATACACGATAGTTGGGCAAGATACCCGATAATCCCTCTACGTGGAGACCGCGGCAAAAGATTCCCCCAACCGATTATAAATTATGCATTCAAGTTCACGTATAATACGAGGATGATAACATTACAACCCTGAAAGTGAAAAGCAGTGTCGTATTCCGAAGCTTACTAACATGACGAAAGAAGCATGATGGGAGAAAAAAAACGTTGTGTGAGGATGACGAAGGAAGAACAGGCTGTCATCCATCTCTAACATTTGCAAATCGTCACCAAATGTGGCAAGTTTTCGTGATTTGACACGACAACATTAATGTTCGTCGAGCTAGCTATGTAAGTCGGCGGACTGTCAGATCAGGAAAATGTTAATGTTCTCAGTATTATCAAAACCTAGACTATTTATCCCTTCGTCATTCGATGCTCAGGTCTGCGCTGTGCCTGTGGTTTGGCGTCTGCGTTGACATCCTTAAAAAGCGTCCTCACCGGCAGTGTGGACGGCACTGGTAGACGAAAAGGAAACAAAACTTCGGCTTCCCTCGATCATCGAAGCTGATTAATGAGTTCTTCTCCGGGGAGTAAAGGGATATGGTGTCAAGACGTTGCTATGATATGGCCCTTTTTTCGGTCATCCATAAGATGGAGAAGGGACACACTGACAATATGGCGTACTCGATGATTGAATGAATATGATAATTGGAAAATGATAGCATAGCCGCAAATGACAGAGGTGTTATAACTTTATTATCTTTATTTCGCAAAGATTGAAAGTCAACAGGACAACTTTCAGTACACCATCGTCCAGTTAAACTATGTGTATTCAGGCCAACCCTTTTATAATCAAATTTATGCAACCTGCGTCCAATATACGAATAAGGGCAAGGGACTACTGCCCCAAAGAAGAAATGAATTACCAGTAGTCATGGTAGTTGAAACAAAATATATTCCATATCTTACTGCGAGGTGGTTCGTTCAGATCATCGAGGCAACTAATGTTCAATAAACATTTGCAACATCTAGGCCTGTAAACAAAAGAACAGTCAACTTTACCCAAAATATCAAACAAACAAATTTGAAAAACAGTCGCAACAATCATCATCAGCAGCAGCAGCATATATTTGCCAGATTCTGTATTACTTTACTGCAATCCCAATATATTACGACTAATATTTCTTATTGCAGACAATGCTGTCGTTACACAATGCGTCAACAAATGAAGGGATGTACTCTTGAAATGAAAAAAAAAATAAAATATAAAAAAAATAATAAAGAATAAATAGCTGAACAAATAAATGAATGAGTAAATACACGAATAAATGAATTCATAAATGGATAGTTAAATGAATAATTAAGAGATGAATAGAAAATCAACAAATTAATATGAATAAACAAAAGAATGAATAAGTAAATAAACAAGGTTAATGAACAAATAAAAAAATCACAATTACAGAAGACTCGAAGCACCTATGGTTCTGTTACAAGATTTGTTTAACGACATAATTTTAATGCATTCAGAGTCATAATTTTTCACGTTACCTTCTGAGACTTTTCAACAGTAGATCAGTGTTTCCTTCCTCACCCTTTCGGTCCATTTTGATGAAAGTATGTTTCTTGAAATTTGAACATAAAGCTCTTAAGCACATTCGAAGCAATCATTTTAAGAAATAAATACATTTGCAAAGGCCCGGTGAATGGGCGATAATTAACTACATACACAATATGCATGGATATGAGGCCCGAGGTTCACATCAAAGTTAGATCGAAACCATCATACAATGAATGTGTATGTATATCACAACATGCTACCTCTAGGAGTGCCTTTAGCTTTGTTTGACCCATCACGGAGACCGATCAAACCTACCATTTTCGGACATTAACTATAACATGTTAAATATAACTAGAATTTTCCTCCTATTTTTTTTTCCTTCGCTGGAGCTTCTCGCAGCCCACTTGAAAGAGCTTCGCGGCCCACCGTTTGAGAAGCGCTGATCTAGAGCAACTGCCTGCTGCCTATTGGCTAAGAATTGTGAAGTCCATTCATATACTTTGATGATAGAAAGAAGGGATAAGGGTCTGGTGGGTGTTTCATAAAGCTGTTCGTAAGTTAAGAGCGACTTTAAGAACGACTGGTGATCCTTTCTTGTGGTAAATGGTATATACATTGGCGATGGTTAAGCGCATAAGAAAGGTTCACCAGTCGTTCTTAAAGTCGCTCTTAACTTACGAACATCTTTATGAAACGGCCCCCTGGAGTGGGATTTATCTTGTTCATTCCCTTCTTAGGCACAACTACAACAAGAGCAGTTTTAGAAAATGTAGTTTTCCTGTTCAAGGATATCTACTACAGCTTTGAAAGGACAGTAGCAAGCACAGTCCCTTGGTACCGAGGCTGACTATTCCGTCTGAACCAGTTGCCTTGGATGCGTCAAGAAGTGAAATTCTCATTTTTAACAAATTGTCTTTTAAAAAAACTTTTACAAGTTGCAAAATAATTTTTCCAATAACGTAAGAAATACAAAGTGGTGTTAGCCTCATAAATCTTTCATGGTTAAAGAGTAGCTTCCAACACGTAACTTCAAAGTAGGATTTAACAACACATCCCATCTTTATGCTTTAATTAGAAATCGAACCGTATTCTATTAGCATAAATTCTCAAAATCCCCACTCCTAAAACAGATCTGATAAAAATGAACCCCAATCCACCATATCTCCTCATTATTATCATGTCTATAAAGTTAAACCCCTTCATAAACCACTTTTGCCCAAATCCCTGACATTCTGAACAATTTCGCAAAAGAAAAAAAAACAAAACGTATCATTTTTTGTTCAGTTTATAATTCGCCGACACCTCTCAGAAATAACGTGTTTGAAATCCCTCTTTTTCAGCAATTACAAACAGACCAAAGGGTTGTTAAAATGTAAATGAGAGGATGAATACTTGAATAGACCGATATCTTATCAATATGTGAATGTGTTGTTATTTAAAATGATGTGACATTCAAAGGCATATTTCCTGATATTAAAAACCTAGTCGGAGTCCAAAAATGAGGACTGCGGTGGCGATGATTTTGTTTTTGTTTTAAAGAGGTCTTTATTGATAATTCAGTAAAATCAAATCGTATGCAAAACCTGGTTCTTACGGAAAAGAAAACATATGTAAGTATAACACAAAAGGCATAAATATTCATGTAGATACACACACACACACATATTATATATAATGTAAGGGGGCCCTCAGCACAACGAGTAGTGCAGGTACTCATCATTATTTTAGTGTAGATAAACTTGGAAGACAGAAATATATATATATATATGATAGCTATATATTGTTATATTGGTTTTCTTTTCCGTAAGAACCATGTATTGTATAATTCAAGTTCAATTCTTGGATTACTACAAATTGCTTCATTTTGACGGTTTCTAGAAACAAGCCTTCTTATAATCCCCCATACATCTAGGATAAAATAAAATCGACCCTGCTCATTGGGTCAGTAAGCTTCACACCATCACCCCCCACCCCCACCAGTAATTCTCATTGGCTGCCTCGAATAATAAAGCTTCTGCTATTTTTGTTTACTTTTTTCCCTTCATTTTTTAAAGGTTTTAAAGGATAACTCAGATTGAAGTGAAAGGAAATTTTAAGGATGTTTAAGACATATAAAAGGCCATATGGTCATAAAGGCCATATGGGCCAATCAATCAATCAAAATATATACAAACTTTGCACGATTATTACTGAAGTAGGTCTAGATGCCTATGCTTTTATTCATTTATTTTAATATTTTTTGGTCAACTCATTCCACTTGCTAGATCATTATAATAGGAAACAGAAGGTACAGTTTATGTACTAATCAAAGCCACTAGCGTACCTACGGGGGGGGGGGGCAGACTGCCCCCCTTTGACGAGTCACAACCCATGCAGGGGAGCTATCCCTGCCCCCCCCCCCCCCTGACGAGAAGTTGAAGATTTTTTTTGTTGCTTGTCAATTATTTTTATTTTTTCTGCTGTGAAATGTCCTTTATATCTTGTTGAGGACTTTTTTTTGTCAATTTTTTTTTTCTGGCACGAAATCCTTTATTTTTCGGTTGAAGACCTTTTTTTGGGGGGTCACGATTTTGCCCCCCCCCCCTGTGGAAAATCCTAGGTACGCTACTGATTAAAGGCAAAATTCAGCTCATAACAACATGAAGAGTAATGTTGGCATATTTCAATAATATCAGAATATTTGGGGATTAGTAAATTTGAAAAGTGGAAGCACTTACCCAGCAAACCCTTAAACACATATATGTATACGCAAACACATCCTAAAGTAAGCGACAAAACTGATCTAAAAAGGCTAAATCATTCAAATTTCTTTTCTTTTTAAGTCCTTTTATTGAAAAAGTGTGGTTGCATTTATTAAAAAAAAAGCTCATACTTCATTACTGCTCTTCAAACAGACCACATAACTGGCATTAAGATACATCACCACTGTTTATATCATTATTATTTATATACTGCGCTTTTCCCAGAATGATCCAAAACACAACAAGTGGAATGCCTCTGGCCGTCTCACCTGCATCACGCGGTTCAATATAGCAGCAGTGCTGACTTTGAATACTACTCTAACTCGCACAAGATGTTCAGTGATACATGGTTACTCTTATGTCCACTTTTTATGAACTAGACCAATAAACTTACAGAGATATGATGGTTATTCAACAAAAACCCCAACATGGCCAAAGTTCATTGACCTTACATGACCTTCGACCTTGATCATGTGACCTGAAACTCGAACAGGATATTCAGTGATACTTGATTACTCTTATGTACAAGTTTCATGAATCAGATCCATAAACTTTCAAAGTTATGATGATAATTCAACAGATACACCCAATTCGGCCAAAGTTCATTGACCTTTGACCTTGGTCATGTGACCTGAAACGCGCACAGGATGTTCAGTGATACTTGATTACTCTAATGTCCAAGTTTAATGAACTAGACCAATAAACTTTCAAAGTTATGATGGTAATTCAACAGATACCCCCGATTCGGCAAAAGTTCATTGACCCTAAATGACCTTTGACCTTAATCATGAGACCTGAAACTTGCACAAAATTTTCAGTGATGCTTGATTACTATTGTGTCCAAGTTTCATGAATCAGATCCATAAACTTTCAAAGTTATGATGGGAATTCAACAGATATCCCCAATTCGGCCAAAGTTCATTGACCCTAAATGACCTTTGACCTTGGTCATGTGACGTGAAACTCATGTAGGATGTTCAGTGATACTTGATTAACCTAATGTCCAAGTTTCATGAACTAGGTCCATATATTTTCTAAGTTATGATGACATTTCAAAAACTTAACCTCAGGTTAAGATTTCGATGTTGATTCCTCCAACATGGTCTAAGTTCATTGACCCTAAATGACCTTTGACCTTGGTCATATGACATGAAACTCTAATAGGATGTTCAGTAATACTTGATTAACCTTATGGCCAAGTTTTATTAACTAGGTCCATATACTTTCTAAGTTATGACGTCATTTCAAAAACTTAACCTCAGGTTAAGATTTGATGTTGACGCCGCCGCCGCCGTCGGAAAAGCGGCGCCTATAGTCTCACTTTGCTTCGCAGGTGAGACAACAAGAAAGAAATTGTTACAACTATAAAAATGAAACCTTACAATCCTAAAAATCTGGATTGGAAAAAAGAAAGGTTTAACTCTCTTTTAAATGAAGCAACAGATGGTGATTGTCTAAGAGTAAAAGGTAAGCGATTCCAATACTGTATTTTGAAGCAGTTATGGTAAAATAATGGTGTTAATAATAACACTTTCTGTTTGTTGTTTTTAAAAAAGTTTATTCTGGTGATAAGTTCGCTTTCGCACGAGCAGAAAAATATTGATGAAGGTTTGATGAAAATCCATCCAAGAATAAATTATGAAATTTCACACTTTTTACTTTGTGACTTCACAAACGAGCAGCTCTTCCAAACGTTGTTAGATATAAATGAAAAAAAAAATTTATTTCTAAAAATGTTGAAAACGATTTTATTTGTGCGGTGGATATATCACCAAATCAGACATATCACTTCATACCCACTTCCATAA
Source organism: Lytechinus variegatus (assembly GCF_018143015.1). Classification (NCBI taxonomy): domain Eukaryota; kingdom Metazoa; phylum Echinodermata; class Echinoidea; order Temnopleuroida; family Toxopneustidae; genus Lytechinus; species Lytechinus variegatus. The sequence goes on from NC_054742.1 coordinate 69,042,646, forward strand.
AAAGACATTTTAATTCATTATTTTTAATTTACAATAGAAGAAATAGGGGGTAGCTGCCTGCATATGACATCACAAAATAAAAAATCTTTAAAAACTCTCACTGATTGATGGATTTTTATAAAAACCTGCACCATTGTATTGTTCTAAAATCTGCTGCTTATGTAAGAACCAACTTAACATCAGGGGAGTCTTTCATACCAAAGGACTTGTCAGACGTTTGATCGATGAGTCCTGTTTTATCAGACAGTTACCATAGGAAATGTGCTTCTCAGCCAATCAAAATCGAGGAAAGTAACGGATCTGACATGTCAGACGAAAATGTTGTTGAAATGCTCCCCAGGGTGAACTTCCCATTCTAACACTCTTTTGTGTTATGTTCAAATTCCAAGGTGAAATATGAACAGATAAATAGTACTGTGGTCCTCTTAATACACCAAATGGCATTTGTTCTCAACACTGTACGTTTTTACAGTGCGTGTTATTTATTAACAAACAAATGATTCTCATAATTGTAGCAAAGAATATATTTTATTTACACATATTAAGCACTCACTTGCCCTAAACATATACTAAAAAGCAATTAGGTATTTCAAAGTTCATACTTAAACTCAATAGGGCTTCTAAGGATAGAGCATTAATTTTTTAGAATGTAAAAGTCACGAAAAGTCCAAAATGAGATTTAAAAAATGCTAATAGGAACACATATCTAGTGAGTTTCTCTGGTAAAATGAGAGACTTGGCAGGGCTTTATTTACACACAGAAAAAAACTTTCACATTAGGAGCATTAGTAATAAAACAAATCTCATATAAAAGAAAAGTACAACATATATAAAGTATTATTATTGCAACAATTCAGCGAGCAATACCATATAATTTGTATAGGATTTTTTTTAAAAATAGAACAAAATGGTTAACATGATAAAGAGTACCTTCAATTAGTACAATAGGTTTTCAATATGAAAATGCACATCTAGTATAAAAAGTTACTTTACATTTAGAAATTCTTGATTATTCGAGTGTTATGATTCATAACAACATGAAATGTTAAGTTGCATAAATAAATAAGCTACTTAGAGAAATGAAAAGTTCCATGCTTTACTGACATTACATTTTTTCACTTCGATAGGTCCCTAAGAGGTCTCTGGCCTTTGAACCATAATGTTTTCGGTTCATTTCCCACCTCAACATCCATGCCCTTTGGCAAGGTATTTATATGTATCTACATTTGCCACTCTCTACCCAGGTGTAGTAAATACAAACTTTAACAGAAACATTGAATTAAGATCTTTATAAGTGTTGCATATTTTTATTAAACTCAACATGCTTTTTTTATTTGAAACTCATGTGGCACAAATGTTCAAAATACATCCTTGATATTCTTGTGGGATTTTTTTTATTTATTTTATCTTCTGAATTTTTGTGTTGTTGGAGTAAAAGTTTCAGTGAGCATGTTGTATTCATCATCTGTTATGTTGTATATCACTATCAGACATTACATTTCTAATGTAATGGACATAATGAAATATAACATGCCCTAAGACCATATTCTCTTCTGAAATGGACCGAAACTTTACAATTTATATTAACGGGTGTACTGGGCATGATTGTATCATATACCCATTGAAAAATAAAATAAGTGGGGTTATCTAATTGGCCTATTGAAGTACAAGAGTGTAATGCATGAAAATAGTAAGCAGTACTTTTCATTCAAATTCACATCTTTCACATGTATGACTTAAGGCCTGGTCCCACTTGCCGACGGATACAGCGGACAAGCAAAGTTTCAGGGTGGCTCCATCCGTTTTCATCCGCTCCAGACAATGGACAAAATGAGCGAACAATTAAATCACAGTGGACGTATGCTTGACGGATATGGAGCGTATGAAACGCGTATGCATAGAGTACACAATGGATACATAACGTTTTCCAACGGATGGCAAGATTCTTTTCCGTTTTACATCATCTCTGCATCTGTAAGTGCAGTGGGACCAAGCCTTAACATAATGATGACATCCACTGCAAAGACAATACTGTACATCCATTACTGTTACTTTAAGAGAAAACCTATTTACCTCATCTTGTAGAGGTAATTATAGAAAAGTGATACTGGAGATAAAAATTTGTCACTTATGCTCAGAAATGATTTCAAGGACTTTTGTTACACTTTCTGCTATTGTACAGGTTTACATGAAGAATAATGACACCAATGGCTTTCCACAGATGGGATATACCTGAAGAAATGCAACTACTGAAGGATACGCCATCTGGGCTCCGTCTTTCAGAGAGCTGCGATTCAAATCAAACTCAATTCAAAATTGATCCAAATTTATTACACAAGTTGAGACCAATCTAACTTTGAATTTCATTTGAAATCGACCGGAACTCTTTGTGAGACAAGTCCCTGTAATAAGAGCTTTTTTGTACAGAAAACCCAAAACGAAGCTTTAAACGAATATTGCTTCAAGCACCTCTGTGCTTATAATAGCTGGCCCCTGTATTTTACCGAACTATATCACATGCTTAGGTATGATTTAATTACCAGTCTTGTTTATATTATTTACATTGTATCTTTTAAATTGTCACATTTAATTTGTATTCATTCAATTATGTGAACATGTTAATCTATCATTGATTTCTGAATAAAATGCAGAAACTCCTGCAAAAAAAAAAATAATAATAATAATAATCCTACAGCAGACCATGAACACATCATGCTCTTTGATGATAAATTATGATCATGCCCTCTATAGGCAAAATAATTACACTTCTGGAAGGGTTCACACCCAAAACTGCATTAGCAGAAACTTTGTATTTTGGCAAAGGCATACATGGAAAAATAGATGTTGGAAATGAAATATTCTCATGGTTAAAGGTATTGTTTAACTTTGTCAGCAGCTGATTTAAAAAATTCTCAAACCAAGATGAAGCATGTGTACAGGTGCATGTATCAGAACTATTAAACCCTGAAAACAATCATTATTGAGATTGAAAAGCTAAAACTACAAAAAAAAACCAGATTTTGCAAATAGGCGTCTTATAGACACCTAAATAGTACACATAAGTGTATGGGATGAAATTAAGATGGTGTCTCCGGTCACTTTATAATTCAATTTTTGAAGCACTAAATAATTATTTTCGGATGCAATTTTTTCTGGGCTTCATTTTTATAACATATTACAGACACAGGTGACAAGTGTGACCTCCTAGCTCAGATTTTTTAAAAGTCAAACCACTGTTAAACAATCACTTTAATCTCCGAATTGATTTTAAAATTTTCTTAATTTTTTTTGTTGTTGTAATTGTACCTAAATGAATAATGGTGTGATATTAATGGGATTGAACCAAGATCTTGGTGTCTTATGCAGAAAAGGGCACTGGACGCAATGCCTTCATATCACTTTCATTTCTCAAAATGCTGTTTTAATTCAGGAATGTACATGAGCTACATGGATCACAAGTTTACCCTCTTTGCTGAGACACTTTGGAGCTGCAATTTAGTATTCACATTTCTGGAGAATCTAAAATATTTAAATTCTCTATAAAATTGACAGCTCCTACATTGTTAAGTACAGAGTTAACAGGAATTTCAATTTCACTTGGATTAGCTTGCATTCAAAAGTCATTTATTACACATAGTCAAATATCACTTGGTGGATTCTTGACTGGGCACCATCAAAACATATGCCATAATCATAGTTGAATCTGAATTGTCAAAATCTTTCTTCATATCATCAGATCATCACTCTCATGCATGTACAAAGAAAGACTGATTTTCATTGTTCATCTACAAAGTTATTGTAAAAATGAGCTATGACCTCTATGATCTTGTGACCCTTAATTCTAAAGAAAATGCATTGACAAAAACACTTTAAAAACAACAGTTTTTGCTACTTTCGATATAAGACAGATTTTTTTATTTAAAAATATCATTATAGACCCTTGCACCTAATGAAGGTTTGCATTGTATACACATTGCAATAAATTTCATCATGCTATGATTTTAATTACTGGCCCAAAGCCTTCATCTCACCTCAGCTGCATCAACTCTGAAAATGACTGGAATTGAAAATAGCCTTGACCAGTATTTCAGAACAAAGGCAAAATGGAGGTAAAGATTGTCAACAGTATGTGTGTGTGTATTTGAGTTTTGTCAGACGTGTAGAGGTGCCGTGGCCGAGTGGTCTAAGGTGCCTGGCTATACATGGAAAGTCCGGTGCTCGATCCCCGGCCGCGGCACCTATGCCCGTGAGCAAGGCATTTAATCTACAAAGCTCTTTTATCTTGATTTTAAATAAATGGAAATGCTATATGCATTATTAGTAACTAGATGTGCACTTGTTTTTTTTTGTTTTTTTTAAGTATCAATGAGATATGATTATTTACGTCTGGGACCGACCTTTAACGTCACCATCCGAAAGACGTGACCGGGGCTCGAACCTCTGGATCAATTTGTAACTTCCCAACATAGCTTGGATTACAGGCGCACGCCACAACGCCCAGTTGTAAATTTCACACAATTAAATAATAATATTCCGCATTTATATAGTACTTAACACATGGGAACAACGTCTCTAAGCGCATAACAGATATATTATTACCCGGTCATCGGATCCTTGCATGCTCGCACACAATGTATGCACCTTCTCCACTCCCTGGGGGCATTCCAACAAGAGTTCCAAGACTCAACTGTTAGGCATAAATCTGCTAATGAAGGGCCATGATTTATATTGAAGCATTCCAACCAGTTGAAATTGCGCAATATGTGTTTTTGCTGAATATTGTGGCATGCTTCCCAATTTCATTATGCCTTTAGCCTTCTATTAGCACCTAATTCTCTTTATACCAACGTCTGGACAATAGGTCAAGTTGGATACAACACTGCAGACACTGCTATGTTGGGCAAGCATTTTAATGAAAGAATATGAGCCATGTGACCAACAGAAACAAAGTTGGTCATTTAGGGCTCGGGTTAAATGGATACAAGGACGCCCTCTATGTTTAAATCCCCAAATCAGGCACAAGAATTTTAGGACTTACAATATGAGTGATTTCAAGTTCACTGTTGCCTTATCTAGCACCACAACTGAATGTGGGTTTACAAAAATCATTCCAAGTGCATTATAGATAGCCCATCCCAGCATCAGCTGAATGCAAATTTGACGATGTAGCTAACGTAAAATTTGGTCTAATTCCAACAACAGCAGTCAGTACTTAACTTCAAATCGCCCATTATGAACGTACATAATTACAAGGAATCGTATCGGTGATTGATTTTTGACGACCAATGAGTGGGACTGATCCGGAGGCCATTTCATAAAGCTGTTCATTTCACATGACTGGTGACCCTTTCTTCTGCTTAATGATATATTCCTATGTCAATGACTTGGCCCCTAAGAACATATTCCAATCACGTGTAAAGACATGCATATTTATCAGGACAGCTTTATGAAACCACCCAGGGGAACGTTACATGAAGCAATTTGTAAATTACGCATGACTTTACGCACGATTGGTGACTCTTTCTTGAACTACATGATATTCTTATGTAGCATACTTACAACCTGACAACATGTTCCAGTTGTCAAGTCATGCGTAACTATACAAACTGCTTTATGAAATATCGACCAGGGCCGTGTAAGACAAAGCTTAGTGACTGATCGTAGGGCTCATATCTAGAATTGATTGCATTGATTACTGTATATGATCTATCTTGAAACCCAGCCCCACAATCAATTGCTAAGCTTTTGGTTACGGGACTCGGGTCATCTTTCATAAATATGGCCAATGGTCAGTGTGAGCATGCCTTGACAGAATCAATATTCAAAGTATCGTACACAAAAAGGGTAAACAACAAAACACACATCCTCCAATGAGTATCCTTCTTCTTGTGATTTATAAACAAAACAATGTTTTGGTAACAATTCAGTGATGAAAGCAATTAAGGAACTTCATTGATCACGAGTACTGACTTATGATTTGGTCATCGGTTGGTGTTATGGGTGGTAGCGATGTCATGTTTTCACAGTCGTCACGACGACGCCGTAGTTCGTTCCTGGGTCAGGTGTTTGAGAAGATCGCGGTACGAACCCATGATGACCCCGCCCATTACAGGGTCCATAATGTTCTGTGGTGTCCAAACCTGAAGGTTGAATAAAGAGAGAAAAAAGGGCATTTTCAATTAGGATTGATATGGTGGTGATTTTTAACCTGATTGCTAAGAAAGCATGAATGCCTGTAAGCAAGCAACCAGAGGACCATTTGGCTGAAGGTCCTCTCCAAGGGACCTGGTAATGAGGAATCATGCATTGCCAAATGGCACTAGCGTACTGATTGGAATCGAACCCGGGTTACCGGAATCCAAAACCCCCCTCTGACTACAAAATGGGGGAGGGTGTAGGAGTAACAGGCAAGGTAATTGGTTGGGCAAGCAATAGAATTCTGTCTTGGACATTCTGCAAAAACCCTCATAGTTCTATTCCATTTGAAAATGATGGCATTGAGAGTGATTAATTCATTTATAATCTAAAATTTTAAATTCTAAAAAGAAAGATTGAGAAAGCTACAAAAATATTTTCTCTAACCTTTCCTAAAGTTCACGCTTCTCTGTAAACTTTACTGTATCAAAACCCATACACCAGCAGCTCAAGAGAATATTTGGCAAGAAGCGCTCACCCATAAACCACGACAGGAAGCACAATTGCTTTTACAATTACTTCCAAAAACCAGATTAATCAATTTCTAAGAAATTAAAAAAAGCATGCCTGTTTACTTTAAAGGTCAAGTCCACCCCAGAAAATTGTTTATTTGAATCGATAGGGAAAATAAAACAAGCATAATGTTGAAAATTTCACCCAAATCGGATGTAAAATAAGAAAGTTATGATATTTCTAAGTTTCGCTATTTTTCACAAAACAGTTATATGCACATCTCGGTCAGTATGCAAATGAGGGAACTGATGACATCACTCACTCACTATTTCTTTTGTATTTTATTATATGAAATATGAAATATTTTTATTTTCTCGTCATTGTCATGTGAAATGAAGTTTCATTCCTCCCTGAACACGTGAAATTCCATTATTTTAACATTTTGTGCTTCAGGCAAGGAGGTCCTAATCATCAAATTCGTAAAAATTGAAATATTTTATAATTCAAACAATAAAAAACAAAAGAAATAGTGAGTGAGTGACATCATCGACTCTCTCATTTGGATGTAACTGGCTCGTTCATATAACTATTTTGTTAAAAATAAGCGAAACTTTGAAATGTCATAACTTTCTTATTTTACATCCAATTTTGATGAAATTTTCAGCATTGTGCTTGTCTGATTTTTCTCTATTGATTCAAATCAACATTTTTCTGAGGTGGACTTGACCTTTAAACTTTAAAATGTCATAACTTTCTTATTTTACATCTGATTTTGATGAAATTCTCAGTGTCATGCTTGTGGAATTTTCTCCTTTTATTCAAATCAGCTTTTGGTTGGGGTGGACTTGTCCTTTAATAATAAGTCCTGAAAAATTTAATGTGCTACATGTAGTTTACAGTTTAAATTATAGCCAGATGAACTATTCAATGCATTTAAGACAGGAATCATATTTAAGGTAATCTTTAAGGGACGGGTTACGGTTATAAATTTAAATGATGCATCATTTGTTACTGTATAAACATATCTGCACTAAGCTTAATCTGCACCTATCTTGCAGACTTTAAACACCTTTTATTTAAAAAGCTTTCAAAGCTTTTTACAGGTGCTCCTTATTCCATATATTTGATTACTTTAATCTTATTTGTCATGCGTTTGTATTTGATTCTTTCTTTGCATGTATATTTCTTTTTAATGAAAAAGTATTGAATAAAAAAAAATTAATACAAGCAAACTTTAGATAGGGCCGACAACAGGGCCGCATCTTACAAATTGTGATTGATACGATCAGTCTCAAATGTATGGAAATCCATCAATGTCATATTTTTTTATGCAGGAAATTTGTGCAATGTTCTTTGTAAACAAAATGGATCATACTGAATTTTCAAGAAAACAATGAATGAATTAACAGCAAATCTGGAAAATTTTGAACAAACATGCATTTTAGATGTTGACGTTGCTGGCCGTCCATAGTTGTGGTTGATCAGATCAATTGCAACTCTTTGTAAGACGGGGCCCAGGTCTTATAAAAATCCAAATCAGCCAATTTTATGAAAACGAACACAAATTACATGCTTTTTATCTCAAAACATGGTCCCAAGGTGTTCAGACACCCTCATGATGTCATAATGATTTTAATGCTACATGTATGTCATGAGTTTGCATGTGCAACTCTGGATATATCATTTTGTGCCCATGTGTTCTAAATTGTGGTAACTATTCAAAGAATTTTTTTAGGTCTGCAGCATTTCATGGTCACCTTGTGCTAAACATGTAAAAAAAGTCTCGTCTTTACAACATTTGTAACACCTCATGTCTGACCAGACCTTTAATCTTCATTAAATTCCTCTGAAAGTTACTAAAGCAGTCAGTCCTCTGGTCGCTCACAAAAAAATCACGCTTTTATAGCAGTTAGGGGAATATTAACTCATTCATTTCTTAGAAAAAGGCAATACCATATGCATACCTCTATGCATATGGAAAGAAAACTAACCCAAATATCTACCACTACCTCTGAGAATAACGTGTTTATGCTCCATAAACCTTTTAAAATAGGCTGGTAATTAAAATGCTCTCACGCTATACATCAAGAATCTTGATTACACATCACGTATACGGGAAACTGGCCTGTCATAAGCAATTAACGACATGTCATAATTCATGTGTGTTAAAAGAGATGTGTATGATCATTGATCAAGGTAAGATAAAAAAGGACAGGATTTTCTTCCCTTCAAATTTCTACTCTGCGAAACTAAGTTTCATGATTAGAAAGAGAAGTGCTTGTTTATGTAACCTTGAAAACATATGCATTCATTATGATGTGAATGTGATAAAGCTGAAGAAAACACATGTTCGATCATAATTTTCTAATACTTCCGGGCAACAAACATATGATAGCATTTTATCATTAACGTCGGAGGATACTATATTTTCTGAAGAGGAGAAAAGGTCATGTTGGTAGACTCTAAACAAGTATTTAAACAACAGTCTTTAAAACATTAATTTTCAGACAACTATTTAAATGCAATAGGAAGTGCATAGCGGTCTTTTATAAATAGCTAATTCTCCCTTCTGAATTATAAGCAAAACTCATAACAACGCTAAAAATACAAAAATAATAGAGTTTTAAAAATTTAAACCCCCCCTCGGTCATTTATGAAAAAGAACATACATGTACACAAGAGGGCCAAATTATCATTATCAATGACTTGCACTTAACCACAGTAACACCTCTTTCACACTTGGAAGGTTTTGAATCGGTGTACAAGGATGAAACACATTAGAAAATCTATTGTGAAACGTCTCTGGCATTACAGCGGTGAAAAGATTATACCTTTTTTAAATGTTACCTAACAATTGTTGAAGTTAAACAAATAAAAAACTACATGTCGCAGTGGTTCATATGTGAACAAAAAGCATGAAAGGTTGTCACAGTGAAATAATTGATAGATTAGAAATCTAGCACTTTCACATGTAGGTGCAAATGTAATCCTGAGCACTTCTCTTATGATAATTTCTCAGGAGTTCAGAAATGTCAGAATGTCAGAAATCATCACCGATAAATTCAACATTGGTCCACCGTTGTACAAGGTAATGCAGTTCTTGTATAGCACATATCACATTATGTCATAATGTCCCCATGCACTTCTAAAGTACTTGGATATTCTTACCCTGGCTTTAGCCCCTCAGCCTTTTACAGCGCGGTGGCATTTCAAGGAATAAATTCCTGCCATGTACCCATTCATCTCACCCGGGTGGAGTGCTGCGCAATGTGGATGAATTTCTTGCTGAAGGAAATTACGCTATGGCTGGGATTTGAACCCACGACCCTCTGTTTTAAAGTCAGAAGTCTAAGCCACTGGGCCACAACGCTCCACATGAAAATAGTGTTGGGTTATTATACATCTTAGTGTTTAACACACACACAAATTGAACTTAAGCCTGACTAAAGAGATGACCTTGTGAACCCATCCATTTCCGTGATTTCACCTGTCCCATCATCCCATGTTATCATTACAGGTATGAAGAAAAACTTTGGAAGTCAGCCAGATTCTCTTAACACCTGCTCCCCCTTCACAAAGTCACTCTTCTCAAACTGGTTTCAAGGCCAAAACAGCATACACCTTATCCCTGTTAATGTCTATATAATCATTTAGACACGCATCTCATGGACATAAGTTTTATTTCTTGTAAAAGTGTAAACATATTTTGGGCTTGCAGGATCATCACTGAATCTCACCAAGGACACTGATCTAGGATAAACATCTTGATATCAGAAAGATTTTAACATATTATTAATGTGGACTGCTGCCTGGACAATGCCCATTGTAGCTTTAGTCATCATTATTAGTTTGCAGAAGCAAACCCCCATCTCATTAACTGGTCTGAATATTGCATTGAAGCTTTTGCAAACCACAGCAAGTTGGAACATGTGCTAGACTTATCTCAAGACCCAACTGTTGATAAACAAGTCAATTAGGGTCTGTGCCATCAGACTGAGTAATTATTGGTCTGAATAATAATAATAATAAAATAAAAGCTAGATTGCCCAAGGATACAAAGCACTGCTACTATTACCCCAGCTTTAGCTCAAGCTCGAGAAAAAGGTTTTTGTTGGTTTACAAGTGGGGAATGGACGCACTAAATCTCACTGTTTTGAGTAGACAAGAATGCCTCCCGTGGATTTGCATAAGACGAAACAATTAGATACCTGAATGATTCATTAATGCTTTATTTAATTGAACATATACATATATAGTTTTCATTGTTTTAACACATGGAGGTGGAATAAATAATATAAGATAAAATCGACTTTCAGTATTCTTGAATTGACTTTTGTGACTCAAGTACATTCGATTTGTCTCATATACTCAAATCACATCAAATTCAGTTGTTATACAAGAACTTTTACTGGACTCAGCCTTGGAAGAACTATTGGGCTGATTCAGCATCCTCCCTTGACAAGTCAGGATGAGACTCATGACTATTTCTTCTACATCTTACAATTTACATCAAAGTTGTATAACAATCCAATCCTTTAATTCGTGCCTCAAGCTATCTTCATTTGACTCAGAATTAAGAGTCAAATTGACTTTTGACTCCAACCAATGCAAAAAATGGCAACAATTTTTAAATTCTTTTTTAACCCTTTGAACCCAATAGGCCACGAGTGAACGCGCATATACCATTTAGGCCGGAATACCGGCCTGAAGCCATGTAACTTAAAAAAATGGGTTCTACATGTCAGGTGATCATTTAAAAATGACGTCATCTTTCTAGTACCGGTACGTGTAGGGATGTTTAGTCAATAATTTCAGTGAAGACTGTTGTTGATTTTGGAAGGATTTAGCATAAAATATGGCTCAAATATGCTACTCTTCTGCGGTTGCTTGGGTGGTATGTGCAGTAATACACGGTGTAATACACGGCAAGTAACATGCTGACTATGAGGAATCTATTGATAGATCTGACTTTAGTGAAAACAGTGATTTTGAGCCCAAAACAAACACCAAAGTTGATATTTCTGTTTGAAGACCAGGTCTACAAGAAGCTAAACAACTTCATTACTAGCAGGGGAAAAAAGCCGATGGGGCTCGAATCATGGGAGTTTGTGAATGTGGTTGATAAGTGCAAATAATTCAGGGTATGGGTCACTGCTGCCCCTAATGATTAAGGGTTCAAAGGGTTAAGCAATGGGGAAGGAATGTTACATATATGCTTCATGAATACATATGATCATTGGTTACAATTGATGGTAAAGTTCTCATAAGGATTACCTTTAGTTTTATATCTGAGTTAACAATCCAGATATATCTGCAGTGTCCTGGCCTGTCGTGTGCTGGTTCTATCACCCATCCGCTCACCCGAATCTCACCCCTGACATGGTCTGGTACCGGTGGCTTGTCGGGGTGCTTGACAGCGATGGCGCTAGACACGTATCGATCACCTCGCTGCTCACACAACCGACAAGTTACAAAATCCCTAAAAAAAAACAGATGCATTTCACTTATTTAATTGGTCAATTATTTCTAACAAGGTAGCCCTTTCAGAAATGAAAACTACTTGACTAATGGTCCCCTGAGTAAAAAAGAATTTAAAAAATAACAAAACATCAATTTACGTAAAATTAAAATGAGTCTAAAACAAATGAACATAGTATATATCACTGAAACAAGTGGAAAAATAGAGGAAAAAGGAAGACCACTTTACAAGAAAAAACAACGCATATGCATATTCATGTAAGTATTGGAGACATATTCCATATCATATTTTTATAATGACAGAACCTTTTAATTTTCAAAACTATAAAGTTTCTGCACAGACATAGATATTACACATGCTTTACAATTTCTATTTACAATAATAACTTCCATTACAGGATAAATTACTTAATTCTTGAATAGTATGAAACATGAGGAAAACAACTTCAAAAAGGAGCTTCCTTTAACAAACATCATCATCACAAAAATGGGGTTAAAGTTAAATAATCCTTTATTATTTCACTACTTAAGTTGAAAATGCTTTATTGGACCTCATTTTAAACTCATCGATAGAAATGCAATTATTCTGTGGCATACTATATCTTGTCCAATCAATTTGCAATATGTCAGTAATGCCGAACACTCTATCGATAAACATGTCCTGTGAAACATGGCCAAGGATCATCCTACCTGCTACTGAATACCCCTTTGCCTCCAGGAGCTGATACACTGTATAGAATATCAACATATGGGTTGATATCTTGAACCCTCTCGGCTTCTAGTAACGCTGAATTCCACGATGCCGACTCATCGCATTTGTCCCATATTACTTCTCGTAATACATCTGGTAATACTGGAAGAATTGCCTGGAATGAACAAAATAAGAAAAAAATATAAGAGTAAAATGAAAAAAAAGAATTGAAAAAAAGAAAGAAAAAAAAACAAGGAAAATAGGGAAAAAAGGAAATAAACAGAAAAAAAGAAGAAAAAATTAAAGAAAAATATTAAAGGCCAATGAGCATCATGGCATATTCCTATCTAGCTACTTGGGAACCCACACAGTAGCTAAGGGCCCTGTTGCAAAAATAGTTGCATTCAAATGCTAATCAAGAAATCATGCACAAGCCCTAAATGCACTCCTCTGATTGGTTGAAAATTAAGATGTGTTTAATTATTGGTGCTGTGTTTGATTGCAACTCTGCCTACAAAAGGGCTCAGATCAACCTTTCAAGCTTGTGGTAAATGATCTAAATATGAGTCGGAACAGAATCCAATAAAATGACTATCTAGGTATTTGTTGAAAGTACAAGCTAAAAGGCTCTGGTAGAAAATGTGTTATTGCCGAGAAATAAGCAAAATAAGCATGGTATTGATTCTTGTAGGGTGAAGGGTCTTTTTCCAAGCAATGATAATATATGTTCCCACACATGCTTTTCCGTGTCGGCAATCTTTAGTGTGCTCTCACTTTCCTAAATGATCATTTCACCATGTAAGGTATGCATAAACTTATGCGATCTTGATCTATAACAATATGACATCAATTAACCTCATTTTATGAGCAACAAGTATGGGACTACACAAAAATGCTTGGCCCAAACATATCAGCTCTTTCTTGGAACATTTAAGCTCTTTCTTGTCCTATTTTTCATAGAGAGAGAGAGAGAGTATCTGAAGAACAATCATTTTCAGCGGACCTTCATACAATAAATCCTTCCTATGACAGAGGAAAAAAACACACACAGAATTATTACTTATTTTCCCCTTTCCATCAACACAAGTTTCCCTTTCAACTTACATCTAGCTTGTATAATCTCTGAGTTATCCCTGGATATGTCCCACAGTATACTGTTGCGTCGTCTTCGCTGGTCTCCTTCTTCCATATATCAGTATTGTCCAAGATACCTTGAAGTTGGACCAGCGCATCCTTGGCCTTCTGGATGTACTCCTGCTCCTGTTAATAATAAAAATGACACACTTTTTATATAGGTGTTCCAAAGTACGCACATGGACTGATTTCCTAATAATGTAACAACAAATTAAAGAAAAAGACAGAGAAAGGAATAGTAAAGTCATCCATAAATAAAAATAGAAAATAAATGTAATCCATTGAAAATGGTATTAGTCTATCAGAGCAGCAGACCAACAGATTGAAGTTCAAGTAAATACATTTCATAAGGGGATAAAATCTTTGTCATGGGGATTCAGTCCGAGTAACCATTAAAAAACATGCATGTATGTATTAGTCATTTGATTGGTGAATAAATTTCATTGTGTACCGCACATTTGAATGATGCATCGAAGGCAAAATACAGAGATTGCTATAGAGTGCTATTCACTTATTAGTAATTTGGCGAGTCAAAAGAGGCCTTAGCTTTCGATCCAAGCAGAATCTTCGTCAGAGGTAAAATGACCAGTAATTTGGGCAAAATGAAAATTTAGTAATATTATATTATCATTATTGATAAGGTTGGTGATTAGTCATTTGGTCTACCATTTGATCTACAAGCAATTATTCTACTTCTCAGAATCTGACTCAGACAGTCTTATACCACATGGGCTGAACCTATTTTGTCTACTATTAAGTTGGTCTAATTGGTGTCTGGTCAACACTACACTTGGTCTAACAACCACTTAGTCTAATTCTCATTAAGTCTTATTTATAGCACTTTGTCTAATTTCCTTGTTGTCTACTTATCAACTTTTACTTTGTCAAATGAAAATTTGATTCATAAATGTTTCATCTAATCTTATAGACTAAGTTCAGTTTTTAGTAGCTATTATTAAAGATAAATACCACTGTTGGTAATGATCTCAAAATGAGTTCGAACAGAATCCAATAAAATTACCACCAAAGTGTTTGTATATAAATGAAAAATATCTGCCAAACAAATGACTCTGGAAGAAAAAGCGTAGTTGCTGAGAAATGAGCAAAATAAGCACGGAATTCTATCGAATGTTGAGTACTTCTCGAAGCAACATCAGTACACTGTCCACATATGCTTTTCTGTTAATAGTGATCAACAGAATTATCGATTTTGAGCTAAGATTTCAGTATATTACAAAGATAAGCTAACATTAATGTACCAGGGGCCCGTTGCAGAAAGAGTTGCAATCAAACGCAACTCTAAAAATCATGCGCAACTTGATTTTCAACCAATCAACAGCGCGCATTTGGGACTTGCGATTGATTTCTTTGACTTGCGTTTAAACGCAACTCTTTCTGCAACGGAACCCCGATCTAGATGTATGATAATACTTGACTATTAACCTTGATTTTAAAAACTTTCTCACAAAATAATTGCTTGCTGCATCTACAGTCTTTTACCATCCAAGTGGATGTTAGACAAAATGAGAACAGTCTAACAGATTAGACAAAATTCTCAATGGACTGAATATGCAATAATAGTACTTGAAACACAAAAAATTTAACTGAATTATAAATGAACATATTATTTTTTCATTATCAAATAGACTTAAAGTATTCCAATTCGTAAGAAGGTGAAGTAAATGTTGAAAAACTAGGATTAGTTCATGCGGGATGATATTGAGAATTAAAACAGAGAGTAGACGATGTAAGTGGAGGCGAAATGGAAATTTACCAGGTTTTATATACTTGGCGTTTGCAGCCACGATCATACAATATTTATTACTGAATCAACAAATAGGTCATGAGAAGGACTTTAAACACATTGTCAGGAACATAGATGAGATAAAAAGAACTGATAAAAATGACATTAAGGTAAAAAGGGGAGATTTACATGTATATGTCACTAAGCCTGTGAAAGGAGATTAAAAAACCCTCTGTAAATACAAGCATTATCTACTCTACATTGGTATTTATAACAATATATTGTACAGTATTTCTACTACAAGCTTCTGTTAAGTTTCGGTGAATCTACCAAAAGTTTTTTTTTCAATATTCACAGATGTAAGGGAATGTTTTGATTACATGTGCATTTGAAAAAAAAATTAAAATCAATGAAATATGTATTTATTGATAGTTTAACAGGTACTAAAATATGTACAAATGGACAGCTAATTACATGTAACTACTATAAAAAAATAAACCCAACAGGAAATAATGGAATGAAGACAAAAATCTGATAGGTTAACAAGAAATATTCTCAAAGACAGAATAATACTACAAGGCTGCTTTAACCCTACGAAGACTGGGGGGGGCTGATTCAGCCACCCTCAACATTTTTTGCGATAATCCGCCAATTTAAATTTTTTGACCGCGTCGCTCGCTGACTTTTTACTTTCAAGTCTCATGCAAATTTTGAGACCAAAATTGTGACCCCTGGGTACGCGGTTACGAAATTACGCAACATTTCGTAAGTGCACGCAGACCCAAAATTACTCAAAAACGTGAATTTGTGTACAAATCAAAAACAAATAGTGTTTTTAGCCTAAATTCATGAATGTATCATTATTTTTCCTTTTACTGCTTAATATCAATTAATTTTATGGTCAAAATAATGTCCCCGACAATTTCCATTGAAGAAACGATAAAACACAAAAAGTTGAAAAACACAGAAATACATAAGAAATTTAGAAAACAATAGAATACATAAGAAAATAAATGTGATGTTGAAATTAAAAAAAAATAAATTTGATCAGATGCCTATCTAGAGTATGTGAAACAAAAATTAGCATTTTAGGGGCATTATTTTATTAATTAGAGCAAACTTATGATTTTACGCATAAATTAGCATAATTCATGAGCGATGAGATTTTTCACAGAATTTGATATTATAGCTTTGTAGATAATGCCATGGGTAAGGCGCATGCCAATTTTCGTCGCGATCACGCGATCGACAGCCGAGATCATAAGGGGGGCTGAATCAGCCCCCCCCCCCGTCTTCTTAATAGACGTCGAAATAGCCCAGTCTATTTAGGGTTCAAGATAAATTCCAGTTCTGGTAACGATCTCAAAATGACTTTTTACAGAATCTAATGTAATGACCACCCAAGTGTCTGTTTGTAAGATATGTCCCAAAGGATTCTGGAAGAAATTGTGTAATTGCTGAGAAATAAGCAAAATAAGCACGGATTCGGTCACTTCCGTCGGGTCTTTATTCCAGCAATAAATATACACTGTCCCAGTGTGCCTATCTGTGTTGGTGATCTTCAGTGGGAACATTTTTCAGCGTAGATTTCAAGATTTCACAAAGTTTAGTTTATGTAACTGTACCAGATCTAGATCCTCGATGATATACTGACAATGACATGTAAGCCTAGTTTTGCAGACTGCAACTACTGGCATTTCTCTTTAAAGGTCAATCCTTATATTTTATTTCAACATTGTATCTGCAATTCACTAAATGGACATTGTGATTTCCAAGTAAAGATTTTAATAAGGCTTTGACAATCAGCATCATGTCCAATGATGGACATTGTCCATCAATATTATTAATCTAATTACAATTATCTATCACCCTTACAGTGGTTATATTATACTGTAAAAGCTGTTATTTTCGCGTACAGAATTTTTCGCGAATCGCGGGGGTCCCGACATTTTCGCGGGTTGTTAAATTCGCGATCGGAAGATGTACGATACATTTCCACAGCATTTCAAGGAAGCAAAACTAGTGCAATTCATGTGCAAATCTACACTCCTCAAGTCCACCATGCTGATATGTGTTTTGTACATAAATATGTCCCTGTAAAAACAGTTACAAATTGTGGAAAAAGTGGCTTAAATTTCACTTTTTTAACCTTTAGATCTAAAAATTCATCATGCCACAGGATCTATAGGGTTAAGCAATCTTTGGAATTTGTGTTTGGTTCGATTCATTTTTCAAAAAGTTGGTAAAATGTGCAAAATTGTGGAATTTTGTGAACAGAATGTTCACCTTCAAAATTCTGGTCATGTGTCTTATGAATATTAATGTGTATGCAAATACCTGCCAATACGTATGTATAGAGTCAATCAGATGACAATAAAATCAAATTGTTTCATGGAAATTACATTTCAATATTACAGTGAGTGTTTAAATATTGATAAATTGAAGTTAGAAAATAGTTTAGGCCTGATTTTGTTTGAGTAATTAAAATATGTGAAATTCTAGCTAACTTTTTGAATCACTAAACTGTACTTTCTAAGCCTATTTTTTGTACTTTAGAGGTGCTATTTTATCAACATGATGGTTTAATATCAAAGCTTTGCTGTTGGGGGATTGGCACTGTCTAAGAAATGTGTCAATTTTTGCGCGTGTTGTTTAATTCGCGGGCCGATCGGCAATTCGCGAAATCCGCGTAAAATAAAACCCCGCGAAATAACAGCTCCTACAGTATTGTCTTTTTCTTTTAATTACCTTTGGTATTAATGAAGTTGATTTTTTTGTTGGAACAGAATTGAAAGGATATCCAAGAATATTTTTAGCTAATGATCATGATCTGTGATCACACAAATCACATGACTTGATTTTTTTTAATCACAAATCCATGTGCTACTTAAAATAAAACTCTGCATGGTTATAATAGAATCAAAGTCCACATTACTTTTATTTGCAATGTAAGAATCTATTTCATCAATATAGAGAGGAAAATAATTTCCTCAAGTTTGGAAACAGAATCAGATGAAATTTTCCATTACTCTTCACAGCTTAATTTCACACTTTTACGAGATCATTATCAAATTTGAACGAGTTGCATTCAAGTAAAACAATGCTCTGATACTTGTACAAAACATGACCCTGTAATGACAATCTAATAAAAATCATTAGTTTTGATGGCTCACCAGAAGAATACTTTAAAGATAAATTCCAGTTTTGGTAACGATCTCAAAATGACTTTTTACAGAATCTCATATAATGACCACCCAAGTGTCTGTATGAATAAAAAATATGTGCCAAAGGATTCTGGAAGAAATTGTGTAATTGCTGAGAAATAAGCAAAATAAGCACGGATTCGGTCACTTCCGTCGGGTCTTTATTCCAGCAATAATTATACACTGTCCCAGTGTGCCTATCTGTGTTGGTGATCTTCAGTATGAACGTTTTTCAGCGTAGATTTCAAGATTTCACAAAGTTCAGTTCATATAACTGTACCAGATCTAGATCCTCGATGATATACTGACAATTACATGTAAGCCTGGTTTTACAGACTTTCTCATGAAATCAGAGTTTACTGCAACTACTGGCATTTCTCTTTAAAGGTCAATCCTTATATTTTATTTCAACATTGTATCTGCAATTCACTAAATGGACATTGTGATTTCCAAGTTAAGATTTTAATTAGGCTTTATCAATCAGCATCATGTCCAATGATGGACATTGTCCATCAATATTATTAATCTAATTACAATTATCTATCACCCTTACGGTGGTTACTATTATATTGTCTTTTTCATTATAATTACCATTGGTATTGATATATGAATTTGATTTTTCGTTGGAACAGAATTGAAAAGGATCTCCAAGAATAGTTTTAGCTAATGATCATGATCTGTGATCACACAAATCACATGACTTGATTTTTTTAATCACAAATCCATGTGCTACTTAAAATAAAACTCTGCATGGTTATAATAGAATCAAAGTCCACATTACTTTTATTTGCAATGTAAGAATCTATTTCATCAATATAGAGAGGAAAGTAATTTCCTCAAGTTTGGAAACAGAATCAGAATAAAATTTTCCATTACTCTTCACAGCTTAGTTTCACATTTTCCCAAGCCCATATCATTATCAAATTTGAACGAGTTGCATTCAAGTAAAACAATGCTCTGATACTTGTACAAAATATGACCATGTAATGTCAATCTCATAAAAGTCATTAGTTTTGATGGCTCACCAGAAGAATACTTTAAAGATAAATTCCAGTTTTGGTAACGATCTCAAAATGACTTTTTACAGAATCTCATATAATGACCACCCAAGTGTCTGTTTGTATGAATAAAAAATATGTGCCAAAGGATTCTGGAAGAAATTGTGTAATTGCTGAGAAATAAGTAAAATAAGCACGGATTCGGTCACTTCCGTCGGGTATTTATTCCAGCAATAATTATACACTGTCCCACGTGTGCCTATCTGTGTTGGTGATCTTCAGTATGAACGTTTTTCAGCGTAGATTTCAAGATTTCACAAAGTTCAGTTCATGTAACTGTACCAGATCTAGATCCTCGATGATATGGTGACAATTAAGCCTGGTTTTAAAGACTTTCTCATGAAATCAGTGTTTACTGCAACTACTGGAATTTCTCTTTAAACCCTAATAAATCAAGAGCACCTATTATAGGCAATAAACCTATAGTGCTCAGAATCGAAACAATGGGTGATGGTTTCAGACCCTCTTGATCACTAAACTTCCCGAAAATTTACCAGGGGCCTGTTGCAGAAAGAGTTGCAATTAAACGCAAGTCAAAACATCAAGCTCAAGTCCCGAACACGCGCTGTTGATTGGTTGAAAATCAAGATGCGCATGATTTTTAGAGTTGCGTTTGATTGCAACTCTTTCTGCAATGGGCCCCAGAACTTGTACAAGACTTCCATATTCACACCCACCCAAACAAGACCCTGTTGGGGTGAGTTCTCAAAGATATGAGCATGTGCAGTGCAAACTCTTCAGCAGATTAGGATTAAGGATGAGGATTCAAAATCGCTAGCTCAGAAAGCTACAGGGGTGTGAGTGGTCACAAATAAAAAGATCTGAAAAAAAGCTGGAGAGTATTGGAAAAGTCTGAAATAGAAAGAGCTCCCAAACTTTTCATACAGAGGAAAGCCAAATATAAGCTGAAATTCAGCTGAAAATCAAAACAAAAAAATCTGAAATCAGATAAAAATCTGAACTCTCACAACCCTGAAGATAACGACCCAAGCACCCTACGGTCACCATGCATGAATCCCCACACCCAACATTTTTTCATTTCATTTATTTCACATTAAAAACCAATACACACAATTACAAAGAAAGAAAAGGAAATTACTCCATGTATATAAGAGAGAGAGAAAAAAAAACATACAACAAAATTAAAATACGATGGTAAATAACGTGACCGGGGCTAGAAAAAGCAGAGATTCTCGAGTCTAGCCCTGGCAGAAATGGAGGGAAGGAAGGAGAGGCTAACCCCGGGAGCACATACTGACTGGAATGTGCTAGAAGCACCTGAAATTTGCTTTCACACTAGGGGAAAGATACCTTGGAAAGTCCTTGTAATTTTGAAAAGTACCTACATACTTTTTGATTTGTTTTTATATCATGATTGTGTGGAAGAAATGGAACAGAAACGTTTTATCTCAGAATTATTTCAATCTTGTGACATAAAAACTGTAAAAGCTAATAAACTCTGCCATCAAGTAATTAGATATTGAACCCTAATGGTGTAATTTGACCCTGGAACCACATAGATTGCATTTTGTCAGTGTGCTCTTAAAACCTCATATCTCAAATTCACACATTTTGAGGAAAGCTCAATAATAGCTCTATTATGAAGTTTTGACATAAGTGGCAAACCATCTTTGCCTAGAGAGTTCTCTGCAGGAATATAGGGAATGTTTTTAGACAATATGGCCCGAATTCACAAAGGTGGTTTTAAAAACCCAAGGTTGAATCCATGGTTTATGCAGATTTCCTGTATAAAGTACGCTTAATTGAGCGCTTATCGGGCGCGTGTATCAACAATGTCCAATGCTGATGTGCACTTTGTCACAGTGCGCCAAATTGACGCCTGTTAACATGGTTAGATATGCCATTTTATTCATGAGTCCACTGTTTGAAGAGTGGACTCATTATTCAAAAGAGTGGACTCATGAATAAAATAGCGTGGATAACCATGGCAGTGGGCGTCAAATTGGCGCAATGTGACAAAAGCGCCAATCAGCATTGGACATTGTTTATACACGCGCCCGATACGCGCTCAATTAAACGTAATTTATACAGGAAATCTGCATAAACCATGGACTCAACCGTGGGTTTTAAAACATCTTTGTGAATCCGGGCCTATGAAGTTGATATTAAATGCTATAAACCTAAAATACAGCTTCATCAGAGTTGATCTGATTCTTTCTTTTTTAAACTTTGAGATACAAAATTTCAATAGCCCACAACAATTTAAAATGAGATCACAGAAAATACTGTCTACTTACATTGACCGATCCCGCTAGATCTATGGTACTTCCTCTTTGGCTATTTGGTAGGGACTGAAAGTCTGCCGTCCGTGACGATTTGAAGCTGGAGTTCGATTGCTCACTCGTAAGAGATTCGGTGTCTGAACCTAATGCATTATAGCAAAAAAAAAAATAAAGTATATGAAGTTCTTTTGTATGCCAGAGCAGTCAGCTTAAAAAAAATAATATACATTTTACAAAGAGTATTCATTCAAGACATCACAAACAAAATTTGAGGTTTGGCTATAATATAAAAATTGACAGGGAGCCCTGAAAATAGCATCCAAAATACATAAGAAAAAATAGAATGAAATATGAACTATGCTCATTTCTAATGCAATATTATGTTTAATTCACTTTTAACAATCCTTAAAAGGAACATTATCACATTTTTTTTCCAATTGGAAATACAAAGAAAACAGGCAAATTTGTAGCAAAAAGACTTTCATCTATTTATGTCTCCTACTGATAACTAAACTCAGAAAGGAAAAAATGCAGCAAAAGCAGAAGAATATAAAGATGTTCCCAACTTGAAGAGTAGAACCAGATCAAAAAAGGTACATATAATTCATGAATTGGTTAATGAAAGTCAGAGATTTTAATGATTTTCATTTTTCAAATGTTGTATCTACTGAATCTTGTTCAACAACATGAGCTAGTAATAACCTAACCCAGGGAGCTCCTGCCCACTGAGGTTCCAGTTTGTGCCCAGATGTCAGAAAACTGCCACTCGTTAGACCTTCATCCATATAATCGTGGTAAGTGCATAATTTATATTTTCAGAATTCATTTGGAGAAATATTTAGACCATAAATCACGCTAGTCCCGTGAGCATGGTCAAATACAAGGTAAGCCCCTGGGCTCACGCCCGCGCAGCTCCCTGGGGTTAGTAATAACCTACCTTGTGGTGAATCATATGGTGAATAAAAGGCCTGTCCTCCTGGTAGATCGTATCTTCTATTGTCATAGGGATCCAATAGAGGGCGCCTTTCATCCGGCTGAGCAGGGTGAGTTATCAAGGCTGTTGATCAGGGAAGTTAAATGGAGAACAGTTAAAGAGGCAAGACAAAAAAATCAAGATTTCTTTATCATTGGCTGATCTTCAGCACTACTGTTGCTGATTCTACTACTGCTACTACTACTACTACTTCTGCTACTTCTACTCCTGCTGCTGCTGCTAATAATACTACTACTAATACCACTGCAACCAGTACTACTACTACCACTACTACTACTACTACCACCACCACCACCACCACCACCACCACTACTACTACTACTACTACACCTGCTACTACTACTTCTACTTCTATTTTCCTACTTATACTCATAATATCTATAATGAGTAAAAGTCATAATGATTATCATGCTAAATTGTCTGGCTTACCATCTTCTAACAATTGTTTTTCCTTTGGTATAACCTTGAAGTCAAATACCCATAGCTCAAGCCAGGCTATGAGAAGACTACATAGCAGCATGAAAATCGCCATGAGGGCATTGAATGTTCCGTTAGGTGCGCAACCCTCTGGGAATCCATTTGTATCCTACAGGAAAAAAAAGTTATGACAAATCAACAACTAGTATATGAAGTACACACATTTAGGATTTCTGAAAAGAATAACAGTATAAGGAACTTATATTACAGATGATCAGCATGTGAAGGGCAGTTCAAATATGACTTCACAAAAGTAAACACTAATCTATAAAAATAAATTAAAGAAGCCTGCCACTGACAAATCATGGGGAAATTGAATCAATACGAAATTTGCAAAAGGCCAATAGACTTGCATAATATAATCCGTCCGTCATGAGAGCTCGTCAGACTAATGCGATCGTTATTATTGACTCGAGTTGTCGCAGCTCTCATTTCCAATAATCCCAATTTCTAGACTCTTAGCAGGTCTCTTGATTGCTAAACCAAAATAAATAACCTCTGTGAAGTGTTTCAAAGTGAAAACATGCAGTTTATTTCTGGGTGGTTAGTCTACTATTTATCGCTCTCCTATATTAGACCTCCTAGACATGCCGGCGTCTATTACATAACACCCCTAGGCATGCAGCTGAGTGAAAGACTTGAATCCCTTCTCTGTTCTGAGATTGGCCTTGATTTCCCCATGATTTGTCAATGGAAGGTCACTTTAATATTTTTCTGATTTTTTTAAGCATTTATTAGAGCCAACCTGAAATAAGACTGGACATCCATTGGAACCACCTATGCATATTTCTTGTATTATTATGCTTCATTCAAGCATGAATTTGTGCCTTAGCCAAACGCATGCATTTATAACTGGATTCATATTAGTAAGCACAATGAAATAACCACAATTATGTACACAAATTCTGCATAGTTCATGGTTTCATACCATGGTACAATTGAAATATCTTGTAGTTATGACTTTCATCTTCCACTTTGAAGGACTTGAGTTCGATTCCAAGCCATAGCGTGTTTTAAGCAGGGCCTGCTTAAAACTGAGGTAACTACCCTGTGTCAAATAAGACATTATTATTACTATCATTGGAAAAAATAGGCATAACTCCCCCCCCCAAAAAAAAAAATAGCCGCTGTATAGGAATACACACTTGGAAATACAAGTATTTCCATCTAAAGTTCAGTATCATGTCCTGAACAAATTTCACTTGAAGTCATCAATATTCACTAAAATGTTTTCCCATTACATTACTATCATAAAATGCCATTTGAAAAAAAAAAGAACAATAAATTTCTATCAGCAATTCTTACCGAAAAATCATAAAGGAAAATCTTGGCCACAATCAAACCACTGGTAGCTACTGTTGTTATCTACAAACATAGAAAAGGAATGAAACATATCAAACATAAATGCCAGTTAAGGTGAAAAGCTAAGAATAAGTTTGTACAGAATGCAATAAAATGACCATCAAAGAATTTGTATCTCAATAAAAAATATTCTTGGAAATGTGTAATAGTTGAGAAATGGACAAAATAAGCACAAGGCATTCTAGTCATGTGTCAGGATCTTTTCCCATGCAGAAAATAATACGCTATCCCACGTGTGCTTATCTATGTTGGTGATCTTTAATATCATCTTTCAGCTCAGATTTCAAGATTTCACAGATTTTAGGTTCACGAAACAGAACCAAATCTAGAACTTCATTCTAACGACCTTCTCATAGAATCTTTGACTGCTGCAAAAACAAGTACTTGGCTTTCTATAAATAGGAGTGACAAAGAGGAAACGTGTATGATGTTTTCATGTGTCTACTTCGAGAGTTTGTTAATGTGTCAATTGGAGCACTACCAGGCAGGAAACACAGCACATATCTCGAAAGCATTGTGAATTTATATCAGGTTAATGCAGATCTGCCAACCTTTTACAACAAAAAAAGGTAATCTTAGAAGGAAAATAAAAGTATTTTTTGACGAAAAAGAGTATTTTTAACAATTTGCCTCAACGTAAAAATCACCATTCTGTTGCAGTGGGATCAGGGAAAAAAAGTAAAATAACTCCATGTGAAAATTTGATAATTCACCCTTATAAACATGTGCTCGTAGGCAAAAAGGTACTTGTTCTTTTCATGCAACAAGTTACTGGCCCGACAGTGATTTTTACTGGTCTGAGACTGTCGGACCGGCACTAGTGTCACATGCTTTGTATAATACATACTCTATGATTGGAAATTAAAGAAAAAAGGAACAAATCATAAAAAAAGTATTGGTGTATTAATAGCAAAAAATGAACAAATACTCTAAAAAGGGTTGGCATGTCTTTTAATGGGACCTACAAAATCAAGAGAGCATTTCACAAAAAGTCTTATCAGTGATTTCCACTGAGTAGTCTGCTCTCTGCCAATCAGATGCGAGATTCCAGTAGCTAATAACACAGAGTCAGTGAAAATCATTGGATATTTTATTCATGAAAAGCTCCCCAGGTCTTCCGTGGCCAAGATTTCAGGGATGACCAGAAATTGTCAGGTGATATGAGGTTCATGGATTCCAATATGTAGAATGAAAATTGACCCATCATTCCAGCTTGCTGGTGTTAAACAGGTAAATCTAGGATCTACTGTATTCTGGTACTCATCACAGAGTCAAAGATCACACATCAAAACTAGAGACAACTTCCTGTTTCATAGCCATTAACCTGGGAACCTTTTCACAAAACACTGGCAAAATGCTTAATGAAGAGACCCCTGGTTTTCCGAAGACATGGCATTTGCTACGGTCTTAATATCTCAGAGGGCATATGGTTAGAGTTAGGATTGTAATAGAATTTTTGGCTCAGAATAATATGAAGACAAGGATTAGGGTTTATTTAGTAGTGTTGGAGGTTAGATTTTATATTTGGCTTGACATGCAGATGTTCCATCGGAGCAACTGTCATGGCCCTGGTTTTCCCTGTATATATACAAACATGTAAAAAGGAGCTCTTACTGCAGCAAAGATCCAGTGCTTGGCTTTGCACACGGCATAGGCAAGGAGAAGAACCACGAAACGGAAGAACGCCATGATGACGATGTCAAAGAGCGAGTAATCGAAGTCGTACTTCACTATCTGACATCTGAAGCCATCTTTTACACCGCCGGCCAGTCTAATAAGCTGTAATGGGGGTAAAAAGAATATGAAATTCAGAGGAATTCATGTGAGATATTAAACATATCCACACCTAATTTGCATACACAGTTTTCACTATCGCAGTAAACAGACCTAGTACAACCCCAATATCTGTATGTTTTAAATATGACGAGCATTACTTTGTATGCAGTTTCTTTTCAAAGGAACAAATGCTTCTTGACAATCATAAATGAGGTGCCTGTCATGTCTTATCTTTTATTCAATCTTTGTTCGAATTAAGGAAAAATTTTTGGTGAAGAGCAGTTGGCTCACTTTAGTTGTCATCATTGAAAATGACAAAAATTGATGTAAAATCATTTCATTAGGAAGCATTTTTTTCCCCTTTTCATTATTGTTCTCATCATTATTAAACAGATTCTTGCTAAATCATTCCACAAGACAGCAAAACTCATCGGAAATCTTAAATTGTAAAAATTCAAAATTTTACGGTATTGCCTGCTATGGTCTTGGTAGGCTCAAACACAAAAGTCAATATTGTAAAAAAAGCAAATAAATGGAAAAAAAAAAGATGTTCATGGCTATATCCAACAACAAAACTGACCTGAATGTAGAGAAACCATAGCACGGCCGTCAACAGCAGGTCAAAGGTCGCGAGTAAGCAGAACATCCTGCGTACCGAGGAGAAGCTATTTTGCGCCGATGCCCGATTCTCTGTTACCGGTGGATGAGTGCCATTGGCTTGCGTAGGTGATCTAACGACGGGAGGGGAATCAGGGGCATTGCTGTATATCAGTTGAGCCGCAGCCCGGGCTTCCCGATCTCTCTCCTCACTCCCCCTTGGCATAATGTACTGTGGGATAATGTCAAAAGCTTGTAAGGTCAATGCTTGCCCATCCCTTAACATTTGAAATTTGTTTAATGCAAAATGGTAAGCACGAGGAAATTGTGGACAAAATTTTTTTCCACGATTAATCTTTAAGATGTATATGTATGTTCAGGTGAAAGTGCACTCTATTTCACTCCATTGACATTTCAAATTGCATACTTCAAGTTGTCAGTTCAAGAAATCAATGATGGATTAGAAATCACAATGAACGTTCTCAACTCATTTAGTACATAAGTATTGAGTGCTGCACTTTCTTCTTCTATTGTATATGTGTAGCTTATAAAATATTTGTTAAATGTGAGGGACTGGGAGATAAATTTTGTCAGACAAGCTCTAAAACAAGTTCTCAAACCAGGCAAAGAGATACTAAATTGAACACAATTATTACACAGGACCAATGATCAGGATCGATCAAGGAAAGTGGAGGGGGCCCCAAACACAATTTATCTGTCATTGCCAGAAAAGGAAATATGAAAAGCAAAGAAAGAAGTTAAATGTTATCAATATTCACTGTAGGAGCAATTGCAAATGAAGGGATAAAGGGGGAGGGGGGGGGGGGTCTACGGATGGGCCCCAGCCAGTTGGGCCTACCGGATTCGTCTGTGTACATACATTTATGGGTAGTAGAATTGATCAAGTCAGAGCAAGCCTTTTTTTCAACAGCAAATGAACAATTTTTATTGAAAGGATTTTAAGGTTGTGGATAATGATCCAAGATGGTAAAACCAAGTAAAACCAGCAAACCAAGTAGTATTTCAAAGGTGAGCAATGATTGATAAACA
The DNA here is from genome assembly GCF_018143015.1 of Lytechinus variegatus. Taxonomy (NCBI): domain Eukaryota; kingdom Metazoa; phylum Echinodermata; class Echinoidea; order Temnopleuroida; family Toxopneustidae; genus Lytechinus; species Lytechinus variegatus. Next base: position 69,071,101 of record NC_054742.1, read on the forward strand.
AATTAGAATTAGTTATAAGAGGAAAGTCTTTATCAACTGGTAGGAGAAACATGAAACACCAATCAAAACGTATGGTAGCAGATTGTATCACTGAACACTTTTCATTCATGTATTCCCATCATATCAAACACATTATTCTCATAAAATCCACCAAACTTTCACCATAAATACAAAAATACCAACAAAATATGAATATGTAAAAGAATTTGCTGAAATATATATTTTTTGTAATATTAGCTTCCGATTACACTCCTCTTTACATGTGAAATACTTTGGTCATTTGAAAATGGTAATGTATTGCATTATCGAACATGCATTTTCTGTGGGAAAAGTTGAAAAAAAAATCACTGATCACTGGACAGCTACTCTTACAATATTTTATTATTTTGAGAACTTTGTGTTTTGAAATTTTTCATCAGTAATCACGTTCCCCTTGGAAGAATGCTGCTAAGCTTTCTGTGTATAAATTTATTTTCTGACGCGTGTGATGCACACGTTCGGTAATAAAAGGTCAGTCGGCAATACAATCACTCACCATATATCATAGTAAATGCAATACATGTATATGGTTAATATGAGAATGAATGAAAACAAATTACATGCTTTTGTATACATACATGTATCTTTTCAACAAACAATTACTAGCACAATACAGGCCTATATGTAGTCATGTAGACACAAAACATACTATATGAACTTAAATGTTAGTAAGTAAATACTTACAAAGCATGAGGTATTTAGCACTTAAAAATACCATACATGGATTACATTTTAATACAAGCATTTCAAGAACAGATGAACGCACAATGACAGTCCAAAATTAGTCCTGTTAATGACAAGGGAAGCTTTGAAATGAGAACCTATCTTATGTTTAATAACTACTTGATCTGATCATGAGCTTTCCTTCTTCTTCTGAACTTTGATCATGCACGAGCAAGTCAGCACGAAATGTCTTATTTGTCTTTGTAAAAAAATAAACTGAAACTCAAAGTCCATAATTCCTCCTCAGCCAAAGTAAAATGCCTTCATTCAAAGAGTTGAATGATATTTAAGAACTGCTTTGAATAATCAAAGTGCAGTCACCCCCAACATTAAGTTTCAGTGTTGTTCTTGTTTCATTTTCTCTTTTTATTCAATTATCAATCGATTCAAATCAACTGTGGGGTGGACTTGACCTACCAAAGATTGGACATCCATTTTCATGCAATATTGTTGAACTGACACAAACAAGCATGGGGGGACAGCTTCTTGCAGAGATCATTTTATCTACCACTATGTACATGTATACCTATGGCCCCAATATTTAGATGAGAAAAACAAATTCTGTAGTAATTCTTTTTTTTAGGGGAACATTATATAAAGTCAAGTTTCAGAATAAAATATTTCCTTCCAAATTGAAACTAATAACTAATTGCTAAGAACTGAATTACAGGGTTTTGAAATAGAAAACTTTGAAAAACATCTATGCTGTCTGGACCCTTCTCAAAGCCAACTATGGTGCGACAGTGTCAACAGTAATTACAAACTTTAATATATCAATAAGCAACATTGCTGATGTTTTACATTGAAATATGTATTCTCTTTTTATCTACATTGTCAGTACTAATATGTACAGGTAATACATGTAGGTCCTTATGTTTTGAATATATTGTGTCTTGGCTTTTCAAATGCCACCTCGGCCCTGTTGATGGTCTTCATTTTTTTGTTAGTTGCTGAAATATTTTTTAAGCCCCTTCTCACAACCCATTTTCCCCATTTATGCTGAATAAATTTGGTTAAGCCCTGAAATCTATCAACCTTTCATGTGAAAACATGTGCATATCTGGCATGTGCATACTTTCTTTCTAAAAAGGCTTTTAGAAATAAGGAAACAATTTGATTTGATCATTTACTTTATCATCAATTAGGAGGAAATATAATTTTTTATTTTTTGACTAAAAATGACCTTTGAACTTGATGCAGTGACCTTAAACATAAATTTTACTAACATTAAATGACAATACACAGTACTACTTCTTTCAAATCTACATTGTAGAACCCCCTCTCTTTCACACGACAAAAGTTGCACGTTGGTTATTCAATAATTGACCAATTTGCCACTTTGAGATTCCCAAATAGTGATCTCGAAATTTTCTAATTTTGTTCTAAAGCTTTGTCAATCTTTATATTTCTGATTTTAACGTTTTTTCCTGGTAGTTGCAGAATAGATTTTGCTTCCTCTTAAAAATGCAAATAGAATGTACTGGAGTAACGACTAGCATGCTTCGTATCAATCAAATGGTATAAACTTGAGCCTTTTCAATGACAAAATGACACAAAGTCCAAACACACAGACACTAAAGTAATCAGTTTACTTGTATTCCCAGTTCCCACTTGAGAAAATTGGAAAGTTTTAATAGTGGATAATTGATTTATTGCCAATAAATTTACAGCATGATCAAAAGAACTAGAAAGCTTTTGATTCGGTAACAAATCTGGTTCTGTGACATTTGCTCTGGCGACAATTGCTCCTCAGCAATTTCAAAACATTAATGGAATAATAACTTCAAACCTGGATTTAACACTATACTCTACCCTAAACATATTAAAGATAAAACCCTATTGCAACCCTAACCCTAAATTTTTAAACAAAATAATACCCGAAGCAATTATCACCAGTGCAAGTGTTGTGTCACCAACAAATCCACTTCAACAGAAATTTTTGGTCAGTTTCAGTTCACCAGGAAGGGACAAAAATGAGTGGAGGAACATAATTATCTGAATAAAAAATAGAGACATGAGATTGAATTTCAATAAAAATGAAATCACACCAACTAGTTCATTAATCAAGATGGGCCGGGATCCAAATACAATAGAAAAAAATACAAGAAATCCCACTCATTGAACCGATCGTATCCTTGTATCTTAAAAAAATTTATCTAATGAAATATTTCCCCATTTTGCATCATTTACTTTAAATTTTTTGGATTATCAAGAAGGAACTTCATACAAAGGGGAAAATCCTGGACGTGGATCTCAATATATTTCCTTTTTCCTAGATCTGGTCATGATAAACTGTGTAAGAAACTGCTTAATGGGGAAGTTCCCCCTGAAGAAAAATTGTTCTTAAAAATAGTGTGCTACTGTATTTTCTATAGTAAAATGTAAAATTTGGGCTTCAAGGATGCCTATTAAACAAAAGATAATTCATGCACTGACAGCAAGACACTCAGTTCATTGCGTAATCCACCGACAGTTCATTGGTTCTTGATATCAAAAAAGAAGGCCCCAGTTATTTTGCTGCCATACAGTACTCTGAATTCAGTACACTGAATTCATCTTTGTTATCCATAAATCAACTTACAGGTGATTTATAGACACAGTTGAGCCACTTTTATCTCAATATTTTGTCCACCGAATGCCTACAATTTTCACAAACCTGCAACGCGAGTTGGTTTATGGTTTCTAATCTAATTTTGTTTCAAAGTAGTATTAATCTGAAAAGGGATAGTCAGGTGGCTAACATTAGGTGAGGTATTAAAGTTCAGCATGATTATTAAACTAGTGATTAACCTGATCATACCAAAGTAGTTGTTTAATACCAAATTGAATTACAACACCAATAAATATACTACATGAATACATAAATCAATATTCCTTTTGGAATGACAGATCTCAAATGCGATCTGGATTTTCTAGTTTCTGCTAGGCCTAGTTTCTACCTGGTTTCTATCATCCCTTTATAATTGAAAAGAACTGTGACATTCTCCATACCAAAAAAGCAAGTTTGAAACCACTTTTTTTGCAAAAGGAAGTTTTAGGGGATGAATGAACTCTCTCAGCGATTCAACACAGCCATATCTCCCCTACATATGAAAAAAAAACATAATAAATAAAGGGGATACAATCCACCCTAGTAAAAAAAATTGAATTTGATTTGAATAGAAAGAGAAAACTCCAACTAGCCTTTTCCTGAATATTAAAAAAAAAGAAACTATGCTGATATAATCATGGTGGAGCATCGTAGCCCAGTGAATTGGTCTCAGGACTTTGAAACAGAGGGTCGTGGGTTCAAATCCCAGCCATGGGGTAATTTCCTTCAGCAAGGAATTCATCCACAGTGTGCTGCACTCGACCCAGGTGAGGTAGATGGGTAACGGCAGGAAGTAATTCCTCAAAAAGCTGTGAGCTACTGAATAGGTAGCCTAGCTTAGCCGGGTAATAATAGCAGGGCCTGCTGGCAGAACAGTTTTCGGAACTGAACTGGCTACCCTGGGTAAATATACCATTATTATTATTATTACTATTATCATAATTATCTGGCATGTTAGTAATCTGAACAAATGCATCCTTCTCATTTCAAAGCTTGCAATATTAGCATAAACCTCCCTGTATTAGTCACACAACACATCCCTGTAATTGTTACATTTAATAGCACAGAAACTAGTATACAGACAACATATCCCTGATATAGGTTATTACATGTACATATTTGCTTCAGAATAAGAAGTTGAACAGCAAGCAAATTAAAAATAAAACAAGTTTTGAAAATCAACCTTTTTAAGCTGAGCTGGTGTTTGGTGGGCTTTTTTCTGAATGATGAAGCTGTTGATATAGATGGTTTAGAAAGGCAAGTGAATAATTTTACTGTACAAATAACAAGATATAACTTGCATTGTTTGAAGCCGATGCAACATCAGACAAAGGACGAGCAATATACTGTGTATGTTTGAAGGAAAAACAGAAACATATTTTACAAACTTTCCACAAGTACCATGATCCAGGGATTACAACACCAGAGGAAAATTAACGTTTTTCGAAGGATTTTTTTGTTTGTTCCATCGAGATGGGGCAGTTTTGTGAATACCAGAATTTAAAACAAATGAGTGTCATTTAAACTAGGCAAATATGATAAAAAACCTTTAGCAAAAATATGGTGTCCAACTATTAAAGGACAAGTCCACCCCAACAAAAACTTGATTTGAATAAAAAGAGAAAAATTCAACAAGCATAACACTGAAAATTTCATCAAAATCGGATGTAAAATAAGAAAGTTATGGCATTTTAAACTTTCGCTTCTTTTCAACAAAATAGTTATATGAACGAGCCAGTTACATCCAAATTAGAGAGTTGATGACATCACTCACTCACTATTTCTTTTGTATTTTGTTATATGAAATATGAAATATTGTTATTTTCTCGTCATTGTCATGTGAAACGAAGTTTCATTCCTCCCTGAACACGTGGAATTCCATTATTTTAACATTTTGTGCTTCAGGCAAGGAGGTCCTAATCATCAAATTCGTAAAAATTGAAATATTGTACAATTCAAACAATAAAAAACAAAAGAAATAGTGAGTGAGTGACATCATCGACTCTCTCATTTGGATGTAACTGGCTCGTTCATATAACTATTTTGTTGAAAATAAGCGAAACTTTGAAATGTCATAACTTTCTTGTTTTACATCCGATTTTGATGAAATTTTCAGCATTGTGCTTGTCTGATTTTTCTCTATTGATTCAAATCAACATTTTTCTGAGGTGGACTTGACCTTTAAGGAAAACATCAAGAAATATTGCAATTTCTGAACTGACTACTGTCAGTGATAAATGTAATGTACATGTAACAGAGGTAAAATAATGAACTCGAACTGCAACAAATCCATAATACACCTGTCAATTGCATGACCCACCCTACATGTACATGTACATGTATGACCCCAAGGAATGGCGTGTCATGGGGCGGGTACATCAAACTAGTGACGCACTGTACAGTCATTCTACTCATTTGGTGTGTTACAATGTAGCCTGTGGTGTGCGTCAATATCAGTCAGTCTACCTTGGGTGCATTAATATCTACAGAAGGACAGTCGAATCCAAAAGTGGTGCATCATGAATTTGAAGAGGGTGTCCATCATTGTCTGCAATTGTCCGTCATTAATTAGACGCACACGTGCATCATGGCGAGGCTTCACACTTACTTTTTTCTCAATGGCCCAGTCGGTCAACCAAAATCATCAATTTCATAATTTTGGTGGCCTCAAACAATAGCAAACATTACATTTTATAAAAACTTTTGCAGCCTAACCGGGCCACTAAGTGTGGGTTTTTAAAAAATTTTGGTTGCCCGACCCACAATTTAGGTTTCCCTGGGCCACTGTTAATGTTGAGCCCCGGTCATGGTATATTAAAATCTGACGCACATTATACAAGTAATGCACCATTCCCGGGGGTCATAGGGTGGGTCGTACAAATAACAATTACTCTTTTAGTGATTGCTCATGGGGCTGACTTAAATTACTTAAATAAAACAATAAATAAATAACTAAATAAATTCAGTCCCAAGATCATTCACTAATTATAAGGGTGCTGCATTGATCTTCAGAGGGAAATGAAAGTCAATACCTCTATACATGGACATCTAATTTGTTGCCACAACCAGATGGAATGACCCTATATTTGCATTCAGAGAGAATTCCCTTGAATGTGTGTCATCAGGAAAACCAGAAACTTGATTTGCTTACGTTCAAAAGGCATATTAATTGAAATGAATTTAAAGGACATTCCCTGAGTATTCTAACCTTTGATTGGTTTCTAAATACTGCATTAAACGACATTCTGAGCACATTCAAGGGAGAGCAAGAAAGGCACCCAACTTCAAAATTCAGCCACTTACTGCTGCAAAGTCTGACAGTATCTGAGAGCTGGCCAAGTAAAAGCCATTTGTACAATCTTGAATTACTTCTTGAATGTTTACTGAACTATGAAAAAATTGTCTTTTGAGCTTTGAACTTGATTCCTGAACATTAGGAATTTGCTTCCACAAGGTTGCCCAATTTTTCTCAAAACTCCTTGCAAATATCACTTTTTTAAGATTTAGTTTTCAAAATGTTGAAAAGCCTTTCATTTCTAGTGCAATCACTCTGGCAAAACTTCAAACAGTATTAACTGCAGTCATATGGACACCAAGCATGCAAAGATTAGCAGAGGGTTGAGATCTGCAAATTTATACACACACCCTACAAATATCCCCAAAACATATATCTCCTTTACTGCAGCATGCACATGTAACTAATCTGTATTTAGGATGATTCTAAACACACCTGATCCAGTGTCGTACAATGCAACGTTCATATAAAAACCACCCTGCAAAAGGCTGAATCAAGATTCTACTTACACTATTTATGGACATCCCCGCAGACTTGCACACCCACAATGCAGACCTCTGAAAGTCCTCACGTGTTCAGTGTTGATCGGAAATATTACCACAGCGCTGGCAATACCTTCAACGGTAGGCAACAGACTGATGAATTGTTTGAAGGTTCTTTTACACAATCACATGAGGGCTTTGCTGGAATAATCAGGGCTCTGGAAATTGTTGTTGATGATATCCTTCCTGTTTCCTGTTGGTTTGTGGTCTAAACACATGGCGAGTCACATTCCATGATACAATGTCCAGGAATATCTTGGACTCCCCTAAACCAGTGTTATGTATACCTACAAAAGAAATTTTGAAATGAAAGGAAGGGATTATTTAACCTATAATTAGCATACATGTAAGTGCTGAAAAAATAAATTTGGTTAATTGGTTAAGTTGAAATTTTTTTGCAAGCATGAAATTCTTTAAAAAAACACATTTTATACAATGTTCACATTAACATTTTCATGTTCTGCATACAGTATACGGACCAACACAAGAGCCCTGCCTTGCTTAACAGTCAAGTCCACCCCAGGAAAATGCTGACTTGAATAAATAGAGAAAAATCAAACTAGCATAGTGCTGAAAATTTCATCAAAATCGGATGTAACATAAGAAAGTTATGACATTTTAAAATTTCGCTTATTTTTCACAAAACAGTGATATGCACAACTACGTTAATCAGTCAATGATGTCCATCACTCACTATTTCTTTTGTTTGAATTATGATTTCATTTTTCATAGATTTGACAATAAGGACCAACTTGACTGAACCATATAGTATTAAATAATGCTAATTCCACATGTTCAGGGAGGAATTAATCACGTATCACTTGACAATGAGAAAATTAGAATATTTCATATAATAAAATACAAAAGAAATAGTGAGTGGATGACGTCATAGTCTCATTTGCATACCAGCCAGGATGTGCATATAACTGTTTTGTGAAATTAAGCGAAACTTTAAAATGTCATAACTTTCTTATTTTACATCCGATTTTGATGAAATTTTCAGTGTTATGCTTGTTGGATTTTTCTCTTTTTATTCAAATCAACTCTTTATTGGGGTGGACTTGTCCTTTAATGACTGCTTGTACAGAAAGTCAACAATGAGTTGGGGAAGAGAAAATGATACAGCATACTTAATATTTTTGCTTTTACAGTTAAAGGCCTGGTCTCACTGGCAGACAGACACAAAACGGATTCATAACAGATACAGCGGACAATCACAATTTCGGGGTGGCTCCATCCGTTTTCATCCACCCCAGACAATGGACAAAATGGGCAAACGATGAAATCACGGTGTACGGATGCTCGATGGATATAGAGCATATGAGTGCAAAAAGAATACATAACATTTAACGGATGTCAAGATTCTTTTTCGTTTTACATCCTCTCTGCATCTGTACATGCAGTGGGATCAAGCATTTAATTTTAAATTCATTGTACTTGTCTTTTTTCAGTTTGAAACTGAATGTTATAAAGCAAAATGTTGAGGGAAAATTCCCCCCTCTCCTTTCTTTTTTTCTTCCCCTTTCCCTCCCCCACCACCTTTTCCTTTTTCTCTCCCTCTTTCTCCTTTTCTCACTCTCCCTCCTCTCTAGTTCTACTTAATGTCACTCTACTTCATATATTCATAGCACATACTTCCCATTTTAGTGTGCTTGCCCATAATATCAATATACAAAACATACATGTAGTATACTCCACTTCACAACAAACTACAGATGTTAATCTTTAATACTATAAGTTGTGTTAAATATGTTCAGTTTAAAATCCAATTTGCTTAATACCCGTACATTAAAAAAGAGTTATGAACGAGCAGCAGGAAATGAAACAACAGAATCTATTATGAATGTGAAACTGATCTTTTCATTTATTCTTGTGACTCAATTATGAGCTCACAACACACATACTGCAGGTCTGTCTCCAATATCAAGTAATGAGAGTATACAGGGAAGTGGGAATTAAAGGAAACCAAAACCCAAGAAGAGAAGCAATCTTTTTGGAAAGGGTAAAATGAGAGGAACAATCCCAAACAAGAGAAATAAGCAAGTTATGGACGTTTACGTCTTGTACTTTCTATGGGGATCCTTAAATTGGCCACCATGCTTCAGAATCAATGATTTTGTGGACAACTCTCCATTTGTTTTACACACAGATTTTCCCCATTATCTTTCAAATTGCATCCTCCCTCCTTCTGAGCATACTATATGTCATGGGAAAATATAATTCACACCATATATGTCAAGGTCAGGAAGAGATAATGTGAAATATGTATGAAAATAAAGGGAAAAATCTGAAAAAAAACTTGGGTGCCTTATAGGTGCTAATTTTGGTGGATTGTCTTCAAACTCATTTCGAGGTCATTACAGGGCCCCATACTTGCAAGGTACGATTTTCCTGGGGCCCTCAGTCCCTCACAATTGTTTACTTGTAAATTTTGTATGTATTTGCTATACTTACGTTTTTTTTAATGGAAAAATAAATGAGATGAAAATGAATTAAAATGGTATGAGATTGGACAATTAAGAGCTTAAATTCCCTGCCTACCAGTCGCACCACCATCATGTTTGTGTTAAGTGGCACGTTATCGTCATCTCAACTCCATGTTTGGTAAAGATATCAATCTATAATCTAAACAGCTACTGTACAACACAAATGACCATCTCTTTGCTGTACAAGTTGGTTTAGTGTCACTGACATTATTATGTAATAAATCAAACAATGAACACCAAATTGGCAAGACATTTAGGTACAATAAAATTTCATTCTCACAAAAATTATATGAGCACCTTATATACACATGACTTGCTGAAACTATAATAAATCAAAAGAACTGGTTGGAATTTATTAAAACAGTGTGATTATATGATGCAAAATCATCATGCATTTGCATGCTGAGTCAATGGTAATACTGGTTCAAGAAATTATATTCCATCATCTGCTGCATAACTGATTCTGCATATATATCTGGAGGTTAGAGTCGGGCTGATAAAGCACTGTCACAAATTTTTTTTCCCCATCTCTTTCTTGTCCTCTTTTGCTCTTGCTTTCCGCTATTTATATATGCCCACATCCTACGTAAGGGCGCAGTCTATGAATGGGTTTATTCCGTCATAATACACAAATAGCCGTAAAAATGAAGGTAGAGGGCGTAAAGGCGTATTACGAACATTGAAAGATGTAGAGAAGTTTTTTTTTACTTCTTCCTGTTTCTATTTTTCCTTTTACTATTTTTCCATTTTTTCCTTCTATTCTAATCCTTCTTTGCCTTTTCCTCTCTTCATCTCATCATCTTTTTTTCCTTACATTTTAACCTCTTTCTTTTCTATACTTCCTTTCTTTGATTTCTCTTTCTTTTTCTTTCCTTTCTTTCTCTTCTTTTCCCCCTCTCCTTTACCTCGTTTTTTTTCAAAATTGAACTGGGCATTGTGGCGTGCGCCTGTAATCCAAGCTGTGGGGAAGTTACAAATTGATGCAGAGGTTCGAGCCCTGGTCACGTCTTTCGAATGGTGACATTAAAGGTCGGTCCCAGACGTAAATAATCATATCTGATTGATACACGTCTGACAAAACTCAAATACACACACACACATGTGTAGCTATGATATCTTGACAAATGTCAAGTCAGATTGAGGCAGGACAATCTGGAAAAAGACCACCATGAAAAAGCAAAAACAAAAAAATGCCGTAAATTTTTTAAACATAGACCTAGTATCATTTGATACCAAACAATGCCATGGCATAGATGACGTACAGTGCGACCTCTCTTATCCGGCCTCCCCTTATCCGGATCTCTCTATTATCCGGAAGCACACTTACCGACATTTTTTTTTTTTTTTTAAATCTATTACAGGTACGTGAGGAAATGAGATTTCAATCTAAACTCAATCTTATACATAAACCCACTCTGATTACATATATTTCCCAACATAGTCACCCTACACCAAACATATTTTTCATGAAAATATCTCACCCAAATCACCAAAAGAACTTTAGGAATGATAATTTCCAGTAAATCAGGGTGCAGCGCAAACATTTCATCACATTTTTCTTTTTGATTCGCGGGAAAAACAACACGTCTTGCTAACTAACTTTAGGCCTCAATACGGTCAGCGCCATCTATCATGTTTGAGCCTACAGTCAGTGGAACAATGGCTGACATTGCGAAGCTGCGATACCCACCGCGATGATCTAATTTTAAAAGTCATTCGAGTCATTCACTTTCTTTCGAAGTATGGTTGATGTATACCTCAGTCATTTTAGCAGGTAAATTATCCAAGAGTTTTGGGCATCGATCGATTTCATTTCAATAAAAAACACTGCCTATAATTTGCACTGACTCTGCAGTGAATATTGTCTTTACCGTACGCCCACTACAAGAGTGCAGTGTAGCTACCGCCGGTGCCCTGGAGAGGCAGCCGGCAGCGCAGCTGCGTGTATTTACATGTAATATTGGGTCTCCCACAGGGCTCTCGCAAAGTAAGGAATTACGCGTGGCGCATTTTTCAGAATTGATATTTTCCAACACCCAAATCAGTTAGCGCGCGCCGCGCCGTTACGCGCGCGCGCATTACGTGCGCTCACGATACACGCGTGCGCGCTGCTTAACGGACGATCGGGAACATTTTAAAATTGATTTTGAGGCGCTAATGAATTTTAAAAAATACTCTGTATACCTTCCAATTTGAACTCCCGTTCTCCAAAAAGAACGGAGGAAAGGAAAATAAAACAGAATAAAAATAAGAAGTCCTAAATATCTCAGATTACTAAACGGACAACCAGAAACGTTTTAAAATTGTTCTGAGGTGCTAACAAGTCAAAATATATTTTATATATCTTCCGTTATGAACTCCCGTCCTCCAAAAGGAACGGCGGAAAGGAAAATAAAACAGAATAGAAATAAGAAGTCCTAAATATCTCAGATTACTAAACGGACAACCAGGAACATTTTAAAATTGTTTTGAGGTGCTAACAAGTCAAAATATATTTTATATATCTTCCGTTATGAACTCCCGTCCTCCAAAAGGAACGGCGGAAAGGAAAATAAAACAGAATAGAAATAAGAAGTCCCAAATATCTCAGATTACTTAATGGATAATCAGGAACGTTTTAAAATTGATTTGAGGTGCTAAACAAGTAAAAATATATTTTATATACCGTTCGTTACGAAATCCGTTCTCCAAAAATAAATATAAATGACATAATATTATTTAGACAATGGGGGAAAGGAAAATAAAACAGAATAGGAGTCTTAAATATCTCATATTACTAAACGGACAACCAGGAACGTTTTAAAATTGTTTTGAGGTGCTAACAAGTCAAAATATAATTTATATACCTTCCGTTATGAACTCCCGTCCTCCAAAAGGAACGGCGGAAAGGAAAATAAAACAGAATAGAAATAAGAAGTCCTAAATATCTCAGATTACTAAACAGACAATCGGGAACGTTTTTAAATTGATTTGAGGTGCTGACAAATAAAAATATATTTTACATACATTTCGTTCTGAAATCCCGTTCTCGAACAGAAGTCACCAACATCTCAGAATAATGATCGATTTAGAATGTTTTAGAATTGTTTTAGTGTATTTAATGGCTTAGAATTAGTTTTATATACATTTCGTATTGATCTCCCTCTCTGGTTTGGCTCTCGTATCTTGTTCGATTAGCCTGATCAGTGTTTTGACTATAGGTCAGATAAGGACAGCTTGTCCACCAGGAGTATTGTAGGTTACATTTTATTTACAGTCGATCAAGTTATTTTAACAAGTGGATCCCCAGGCTCGAAGTGGCAAGTGAGTTTAATACGAGGGTCGTACAACTTTTATTTTTAAATCTTTCTGACCATTGAGTGACACCACATGTTTGCACTGTAATTTGTGTGTGGATTGTGTGAGCAGTTTGGTCAACTTGATCTGCTCAATTGGTAGATGAAAACACGCCCCCCCCACCCCGGAAAAAAAATATTTTGTACCAATTTCCAACTCCATATGTCTCTCCTTTCAGCATCAGTTCCGACTTTCCTTGAACCAGAGCACAATGCAGCCATTCTCCATGCTGGTCTGAGTGGTCTCTCCTCCATATCATCTTTTCTTCCATGCTTTATTCCTCTACTATTTTTCTTTATTTCTGTTCTAACAAGTTGTACTTCGTTTTAATAGTGTTTGGAACAGGATACCAAATTTAATTAGATTGAATAAATAATATTGAATAATATATTTAGCATGAGATATTTTGCCACTTATGATCTTATTTCTTTAAATCTGTTTTCAATTCACATGCTATATATATTTTTAATTTCATATCCTTGTATATACTTCATTTCAGAGTTATCCCCCGAGTTGTTAATCTCTTCCATATTGAGAAAATTACGTTCCAGCTTTCATCATTCTTTTGGACCAGTATGATAATAAAGAAGTTTGTTTGCTAGTCTTAAATTGGAGGCTTGCCTTATTGGCAAGAAATCAATGATAATACGATATGATCAATAAAAGTACCAGTCGTGGTTCAAATTCAATTATGGACGTTTTCCAGTCATATTTAATGCAAATGTTTTTAGTTTAATCCAACTATTCTTTATTTTAAATACATGTATAGTTTACTGAAGAATATGCATTTTGGCAAAGCAGTTTGACATTTTAGAACCGACTGAAAACGTAGACTAGCCCCTTTCACGAACCCTCCTCCCATCCCTTTTGTTTACGGAAAAGTACAAATTGCGCAATCTTGATCGAGAAGCACATGGTCATCAGAAATCTCATACTTGTGTTGTCTAAGGTTTTCATTCTATTTGGGAGGTGTGTTTGGGGGAGGGTGGAAAATACCGTCAGATCAAAATGCGAGACAAGGCTTATTTGACTTTGAAGGGATATTGAGGTTTCTTGAGCATTCATGATGATGTACTGTTTTGGCCAGTTTTAGCATAACTGTGAGACATGAAATATAATGGTAAGAACATTGAAAATATTGGCATTCATGATCTATTACTTCTATTGCCTAACTATGGTAAAAACTTTTTCAACTTATTTTCTGTCAAACACGTGAATTAGTCTTCTGACTTTGAAACAGAGGGTCGTGGGCTCGAATCCCAGCCATGGCGTAATTTCCTTCAGCAAGAAACTCATCCACATGGTGCTGCACTCAACCCAGGCAGGTGAATGGGTACCCGGCAGGAAGAAATTCATTGACTGCTTGAGCGCCTATAGGCAGCTCAGCTACAGCCGGGGTAATAATAATAGCAGGGCCCGCTGGTAGAACAGTTTTCGGAACTGAAGTGGCTACCCTAGGTATTTTTGTTATTACTTATAAAAAAAGTTGTATAACTTTTATCTTTGCTTGAAAAAAATCACAATTATCCAACACTCGAAACTTTGCACTCCAACAATTGTAAACAAAGGCATATCTCAATTTCAAGATTGATTTGACAATTCGTGCAGGTAAAAAAAAATACCAAAACCTCACCTCAACCCAAATATTACACATTCATAAATCAGTTAAAATAACATTCAACCATGGAATACCATTCACCACTACCACTAAAAATTACAACTTCGACTTTCTTTGTATTACACAAAAATAGGAAGAAATGATATAAGTGACCTGTGTACTACCTTGTAAAGGCCAACTGCATGTTTAAATTAAGTTGGCGTTTTCTATTTTGTGAGTGTTCAGAACTTCAGATATTTCATTACCGTCACGGGTACCATCAAAGAAAGAGAAATTGTAGATTAGCGACATAACAATATTTCAATAAATTTAAGTCATTAAAAAATAAAAAAAATATCAGGTCTATTATAACAGACAGGCGCGGATCCAGGGGTGGGGTGTGTGCATACATGTACCCAAAATAAGTTTGGAATTGATGACTTTTTTTTACTAGTTTGCTTGTCATTTTTCAGGGGGGGGGACAAAATTCCTTTATGAATGATGGCATTTTTTATTATTTTTATAGTGGAGAGAGGTCGTCTAATTTAGGAGACACAACCACCCCCTCCAAATTTTGGAACCGCGCCAATCTATTGGCCCATAATATGATTAAGAAAAAAAAAACACACAAACATCCTGTAGTTGTGAAACTTGACAGATAAAAAGGTAGGTCGGAAAGTAAGGGTAAACAAAATTATACATATAACATTTGATGGAGTTAATTCTTTATCAAGTCACTCAAAACAATCATCAAAAATTAATTTTGAAATACTCGATCATGCACAGACTTCGAGAATACTGAATTCAGAGCAATACATTCTTTCTCAGTCATTGATTGTGTGTGTACATCCCTGGATATACATCATATATTGAGAGAAAATGTGTAGCTCTCTCACTATACCAGCTCGCCATGTAGGCAAATAACGTAAACAAGCTCACTTCAACCGCCATGCCTACACTGTCAGGGCGGTGAATATGTGATGTGCTGGAGTCAATCAGTGCCGTGGTGAGCGCGCTAGCGCTGGCATCCCTGGGTCTGGCATGCATGCATGGTAGCGGTCAGTCAGGCGCTTGCTTCGACCAAGGAGGTAGAAAATGCTTCGAGCAATTCAGGCTTGGCGTTCGCGGAAATTGGCGTGGCGCTATTTTTTTCGGCGTGGCGCTTCATCGATGGAATGATTTACGCGTGGCGCTAAATCTCCAAAATTGAATTACTCGATGGCAGCAAGCGCCACGCGTACTCAATGGCAGCGAGGGCATTGGTCTCCCAGATCCGGATAAATCCCTTATCCGGACTGGTGCTGGTCCCAACGTGTCCGGATAAGAGGTCGGACTGTATATAAAATTATTTTATAATAGGTCAAACCGATCGCGATCGTATGCGATGTTTTGAAATCAACCGTGAATAATACGTATGAGGAAAAAAAAAATTATTCCCACGTTACTCAGTAGAGGCGCTGGTCCAAAAATTGGGATTGTCCCAGAAAACAAGGATATCCTCATAAACCAAGACAAATCATGTCTTGATAAATTGAGACTGTCCTTGTTTATGGGGACGTTTTTTTTTCACTTCCCCCTACGGGACAAAGACAGCAATTACGGATATTTAGAGTGCTAAAAATAGATTCAGTGACCTCAATTCCCCCCAGTTCACCGTCTATTTTTTATGACTTACCGTCTTCCAATAATCTTGTTATGAAACCTGGGGTGCGTTTATTCGACACTTTTTTACCCTAGAATCATGATTAGAATCATGATTCAAATCACGATTCTGCAGAATCATGATTGCGTTTAGTCGAAATTGAATATAATCATGATTAGAATCACAAACATGAAACACGAAAAAAGGGGCGTTTGGAAAGACGTTTCTGTAGAATCACGAACGAAAAAGGTCGTATAAACGATATCGGGATTTGAATCATGATTCTACAGTGCGTCCCAAAAAAAACTATACACTTTTGAAATGGCTGCCAAATAAAAAATGTAGCACTTTGGGGGAAAAGACTTATAGATATGGAAAGCCAATAAAGTCAACTTTCAAATGACACCAAAAAGTTGGAAAATTATTCATGCTTGAGCGAGCACTGCCCACTGAAACAGAGGGTATGCAAATAAGGGTGGGCTGGAATTAGCCTTCCAATATCTTTCAGATGTTTTGTTTGGTACTTGCAAAGTTGAAGGTTATTTGGTGAGTTAAAGATCAGATGTTATCAGTTTGTTGTTTGTGAAAATTTCATACGTTATTAAATTGAAATTTAATGCATGAGTGATCATGAATTGCAATTTTTAGTGCAGCTTTATCATGTGGATCATGGATCTTAACAATGTGTTCATGACAGTCAGGAGAAGAGGGGTAATATGACTTAGGTAGGTGAAGTAAGTTGATGGGCTTAAGGTCAACAGAACATTTAGCAACCCCTCCCTCCATCTCACCCCCCCCCCCCACTTCTCTCCTCCTGGGAGACTAAGCTTGGCTAGGCTGGGCAGGAATTAGCCATACAGTTTTTTGAGAGGTTAGTCCTTTGGAACTTACAAAGCTAAGGGTGTTCTGCTATTCATGAGTGAGATAAGTTTTGGTTTTAATAGGCAAATTTCATGAATTACTCAATTGAAATGTACTGCATGAGTGAACAGGAATGCAATTTTAGTGTAGCATATTCATCTTGT